>NC_067490.1:6603641-6828641 GCF_947179515.1 Apodemus sylvaticus
TTTGCGTGCTCTAAGTAAGGGTGGAGGTTTGGCTAGCCAGAGTCAAAAGGTCACCCACAGGACACTGTCACATGCAACAGTCAGGGGTCACGGGCCTACCTGAGCTGTCTTCAAGTTCCTGAAAAAAAAAAAGGCAGATTATGCAATTGTCATTGTCTAGCCATGGGTTAGAAGTGACATCACATCAGAACGAGCCGGAACAGGCTCTACTTAGCTCAGTGACCTTGGAACTCCTGGCATCAATGACTGACGGGGAGGGAATGACCCCTGAGATCAGACGTTAAGACTGTTTGTGGCTAGTGTGTCCTAGTTCCTGTGAGAACCCAGGCCCTCTCATCTGAGGCTGACTCTCTGGAGGACCAGTTGACTCTGGGAGGAAGTGCCTTCTAAGTCACTCTCCAGTTGTTGGTAGGATCCAGCTACTTGGGGCTGATGTTTGGGGACATTAGTGAATGAAAAAAATAAAAATAGGGCTGGAGAGATGGCTCAGTGGTTAAGAGCACTGACTGCTCTTTCAAAGGTCCTGAGTTCAATTCCCAGCAACCACATGGTGGCTCACAACCATCTGCAATGGGATCTGACGCCCTCTTCTGGTGTGTCTGATGACAGCTACAGTGTATTCCTATACATAAAATAAATAAATAAATCTTTAAAAAAAATAAAAATAAGAAAAAGAAAGATACCAGTGTTCCTAGTATGGTGAAGAAGGAGGTTTATTGTAGATGTGAGGGAGAAAGCCAGAGGCCTGGATGTCCCGGAGAGTCCAGAGTGAACCGGACTCAGTGTCCCCGAGCCCTGGGAGGAGAGGGGAGCAGAGAGCGGGGAGAGAAAGGGGTAGACAAAAAAGGCCAGGTATCCAAAATGGTGCATTACATAGGGAAGGCGTCTGGGGAAGAACATCCCAGCCCCTGGACTGGGGACTGAGGGATGCTGGGAGATCCTGGGGCCAGGTTTGCTTTGCTATGTTAAATAGCATAGATGTCAGTTAGTCACTTGTCCTGGCTTTGAGATCTAACTATAAGTTCCCAGCCAAATGAGCCTCTTTGTAGGGAGACTCCGGACTCCGGGGCTCTGTCTTGGTGCCACCAGTACTGAAATCTATATGATGTTAACAAGAGCTTTCTCAGGGTGGGCGAGAGAGCTGAGTGGGTGAGGACGCCTGTCTTTAATTCAGGAGCTCAGGTGGTGGGAGAAGACGTCCCTAAGGTCTCCTCTGACTTCCATATGTGCTCCACGGAACACCAGCTCTTCCTAGCAAACAAGTAGACGTCATAGATATATAGGGTTACACTGTGTAGCTTGGCTGGCCTGAAACTATGTAGACCAGGGTGGCTTCGAATGCAAAGAGGTCCTGGGTCTACCTGGAGAGCTCTGGAACTAAAGGCAGGGCCACCAACCTAGCCAAGACTTATTTATTTATTCAATTTATTATATATAAGCACACTGTAGCTGTCTTGAGACACCCCAGAAGAGGGCATCAGACTGCATTACAGATGGTTGTGAGCCACCATGTGGTTGCTGGGAATTGAACTCAGGAGCTCTGGAACAGCAGTCGATACTCTTAACCGCTGAGCCACCTCTCCAGCCCTATTTATTTATTTATTTATTTATTTATGAGACAGGGTTTCTCTGTATAGCCTTGGCTGTCCTGAAACTTGCTCCGTAGACCAGGCTGGCCTCCAACTCAGAGATCTGCCTGGCTCTGCCTCCCAAGTACTAGGATTAAAGGTGACTTAAAATAAGTCACCATCCAGTGGCTTAGATATGTGAGTACAGTGTCACTGTCACACTCTAGAAGAGGCCACGAGAACCTATTACAGATGGCCATGAGCCACCATGTGGTTGCTGGGATTTGAACTCAGAACCTCTGGAAGAGCAGTCAGTGCTCTTAACCACTGAGCCATCTCTCCAGCCCCCAGCAACTTATTTTTAAATTATGTGTATATCTGCATGTGGGTATGTGTACGTGAGTACAGGTGCCTTCAAAAACCAGAAGGCAGCATCAGATCCCTGGAATGGACAGTCATGTTTATTTGTTTTGAGTCTGGGTCTCTATGTAGCCCTGGCTGTCCCCGAACTCCCCAGGCTGGCCTACCTCTGTGACTTGAGCACTAGAATTAAAAGCCCGTGCCACTATACCCCTCCCCAACAGCGAACATCTTAAATAGACTTTACGTTAAAATGTGAAATTACACTCATTTCATTATGCGTGCACATGTATGGATGTGCGCTGTTGATCCACTGTGAGAGGGCAGAGGGCAACCTGTGGGAATCGATTCTCCCCTCTGACCCTCACCTTGTAAGCAACCTCTTATCACCTAGCTAGGCTCTGTTTGTTCTGGGGCATAGGTACTGACCTGAGCTACGTGGGCCTAGCCTCTCTGTGGAAGCAGTTACATAAACAAAGTGGATTTCAGAGAGGTCAAACGGGACGGGGAGGGGAAGGGGCTCATCAGTGCAGAGCGAAGCCGCCGGGGGGGGGGGGGGGGGGGGGGGAGGGCAGGACTGGGCTCTGAAGCCAGGGGAGGAAAGGCGGGACAGAGGGAAGGAGCAGGAACAGGTAGGTTGGAGTCCGTGAGCCAAGAGCGACACCTGTTGGCCAGAGAGGGGGTAGCCACCTGTCACAGGCAGCAGAGATGGGGTGAGGCTGTCTTCAGGAGTAGACACGGAGGGCCACCCTAACAGAGGCAGCCTCAGTGGAGGTGCGAAGGCTTCACCAGAAGGTGACAAAGTGGAGAATGAGAGACACACACGGGCTGGAGAGATGGCTCAGTGGTTAAGAGCACTGACTGCTCTTCCAGAGGTCCTGAGTTCAAATCCCAGCAACCACAACCACATGGTGGCTCACAACCATCTGTAATGTCTGATCCTCTCTTCTGGTGTGTCTGAAGACAGCAACAGTGTACTTACATATAATAATAAAATAAATAAATTCTAAAAAGAAAAGAAAATGAGAGACACGCCTCTAATCCCAGTCCTAGAAAGGCCAAGGTGGGTGAATGAACCTCTGTGAGTTCAAGGCCAGCCTGATCTACAGAGAGTTCCAGGATAGCCAGGGCTACACAGCTCAGTTTTGTATACTGAACCTTAGAGTTTCCTACACCAAGTACCTTCTAGCATCTCTTTTTTTTTTAAATGTAGATGATTTCTTTTTTTTTTAAAGATTTATTATTTATTATATGTAAGTACACTGTAGCTGTCTTCAGACTCCAGAAGAGGGTCTCAGATCTTGTTAAGGATGGTTGTGAGCCACCATGTGGTTGCTGGGATTTGAACTCAGGACCTTCAGAAGAGCAGTCAGTGCTCTTAACCGCTGAGCCATCTCTCCAGCCCCCCTTCTAGCATCTCTTTAAAAAAAAAAATCTAAAAATAGGGCTGGAGAGATGGCTCAGTGGTTAAGAACACTGACTTCTCTTCCAGAGGTCCTGAGTTCAAATCCCAGCAACCACATGGTGGCTCACAACCATCTGTAATGGGATCTGATGCCCTCTTCTGGTGTGTCTGAAGACAGCTACACTGTACTCATATACATAAAATAAGTGTATCTGAAAAAATTAAAAAGCTAGAAATATGTACCTATTCTTTTCTTTTTCTTTTCTTTTCTTCAAGACAGGGTTTCTCCGTGTAGCCCTGGCTGTCCTGGAACTCACTCTGTAGACCAGGCTGGCCTCGAACTCAGGAATCTGCCAGCCTCTGCCTCCCTCATGCACCACCACCGCTCAGCCAATATTTATTCTTAATTACTGTGTGTGTATGTACAGGCACACGGGTGCTATGGCATGTGTGTGTGTATGTATGTGTGTGTTTGTACGCATGCACATTTGTACATGTCAGAGGACAGCTTTAAGATGAGGTTATGGGCCGGGCGGTGGTGGCGCACACCTGTAATCCCAACACACTGGGAGGCAGAGGCAGGAGGATTTCTGGGTTCGAGGCCAGCCTGGTCTACAGAGTGAGTTCCAGGACAGCCAGGGCTACACAGAGAAACCCTGTCTCGAAAAAATAAATAAATAAATAAATAAATAAATAAATAAATAAATAAATGATAAGGTCATCTCCTTCCCCTCTGGCTTCCAGGGTTGAACTCAGGCTGTCAGGACACTGCAGCAAATGCTTTTAACTCGAGGAGCCATCTTGGGGGCTCCCCAGCCACACCCCCCCCCTTTTTTTTACTTTTTATTTTGTTATAGTCTTATGTTGCTGGAGTTCGAATTCAGGTAGGCCTGGAACTTTATGACCCTCTTGCTTTAGGGTCCTCAGCCGGTAGAATGACCCGTTACATCTGTCCCAGCTCAAGTATCTCTTAGTTGATCTTATTTCTGGTTCCCAGCCTCCTCACTTCTGCTGTGACTGGGCTGAAGACACCAGGATAGGGATTCGATCCTGTTGTAGGTTTCAATACTGGTTAGAGACTCTTGTTTGGGCCAACAGTACTACCTGGAAATTTGTCACAGACTGCCATCTAGTGGACATGTGAAGAACTGCCCTGGGTCCAAATGAATTTCTCGCAGCTTGCTGGGGCAAAGGAATTGTGAGCTTCTGGGTTCGGAGAGTCCACAGTAGAATGTTCACAACCCAGAATGTTAATGGTTGGGAGGACTGTGGTTCAGACGGATAGTGTTGAGGTCCAGGATAATGGCTCAGTGGGTAAGAGCTCCCTGAGCACGTGACCCTGAGTTCGAAACACAGAGGGATCCCTGGAGGCGGGTGTGCACCTAGAATCCCTGGTACTGGGGTCGGAGGATTTCTGAGGCTTTCAGAACACAGCTTAGCCAGGAAACAGCAAACTCCGGTTCAGTGTAAGAGAGACCATCTTGAGGGGACAAAGAAGTGTGATCACGGACATCAGTCCCCACCGTGACTAACAGATTTCTCCCACTCCCAGTGGCTTTATTTATTTATTTATTTATTTATTTATTTATTTACTGGTTTTTCGAGACAGGGTTTCTCTGTGTAGCCCCGACTGTCCTGGAACTCACTCTGTAGACTAGGCTGGCCTCAAACTCAGAAATCCGCTTGCCTCTGCTTCCCAAGTGCTGGGTTTAAAGGCGTGTGCCACCATTGCCCGGCTAATTTTATTTTTTGAGACAGGGTCCTATAGAACTCTTTCTGTAGAAACAAGGTTAGCTTCTATCGTGCAGACATTGGCCTTCCTCAGCTTCCCAAGTGCTGAGGCAGAAAGTGAACCACAGTGTACCCAACTTCAACCTTTTCTGTTTTGTTGTTCCCACATAGCATATGGTCTCAAGCAGCCCAGGCTAGCCCAAAACATGAAAATACCAATGGGGATGAGCTTGAACTCCTGATCCCCCTTCCTCCAATCACCAAATCCCCCACCATGACTGTGTTTAGAAGGTAATTTATTTGTTCATTTATTTAGGTAGGTAGGGTTTTTTTTTAATTGTTTTGCTTTGGTTTTTTTTGGATTTGTTTTTTTTCAGACAGGGTTTCTCTGTATAGCCCTGGCTGTCCTGGAACTCACTTTGTAAAACAGGCTGGCCTCGAACTCAGAAATTCGCCTGCCTCTGTCTCCCAGAGTGCTGGGATTACAGGCGTGCGCCACCACTGCCTGGCAGTAGGTAGTTTTTTGAGACAAGGTTTTAAAGGTACTAAGTAGGATATAAGGTAACTCTACTAGCCCACTCTCCACTGAGGTTGCTACATACTAGAAGAAGTATATGGAAGGGGGCTGGAGAGATGGCTCAGTGGTTAAGAGCACTGACTGCTCTTCTAGAGGTCCTGAGTTCAAATCCCAGCAACCACGTGGTGGCTCACAACCATCTGTAATGAGACCTGATGCCCTCTTCTGGAGTGTCTGAAGACAGCTACAGCATACTTACATAAAATAATAAATAAATCTTTGGGCCGGAACGAGCAGGTCTGGAGCGAGTGGGACTGGAGTGAGCAGAGGTCCTGAGTTCAAATCCCAGCAACCACATGGTGGCTCACAACCATCTCTAATGAGGTCTGATGGCCTCTTCCGGGGTGTGTCTGAAGACAGCTACAGTGCATTCTTTTTGACTTTTTGACTTTTTTGTTTGTTTGTTTGTTTGTATTTGATTTTTTTTTTCTGAGACAGGGTTTCTCTGTATAGCCCTGGCTGTCCTGGAACTCACTCTGTAGACCAGGCTACAGAATTTCGAACTCAGAAATCTGCCTGCCTCTGCCTCCCAGAGTGCTGGGATTACAGGAGTGCGCCACCACCACCTGGCTACAGGGTACTCATATAAATAAAAATAAATAATATTTTTAAAACAAAAACAAAACAAAACAGAGTTAACAGGCACCAGCACGATAGTCAATGCAAAGGTAACGGATATATATTTATCATCAGGTAACCAATACTATAACAGGCTGCATTTAACTCAAAAGCTGTGTGAGCAGCCGCTGGCCTGCTAGCGGCTAGCAGCAGCGAGCACCATCCTATCCCTGTTCAGTTTGTCTTGCGGTACAGTGACCCCAGCCCGACAGGGGGCCAGGAATCCACGGTGCTGATGGAGGAGCGCTTGCGGCGGCCAGCTAAGCTCATGATCTTGGGGTCCCTGTAGAGTGTATAGCCGTGCTTCACCACGAAGGGCAGGGCGGCGAAGTGCAGGAGCATGCGCGAGATCTGCAAGAGCAGGTACAGCTGGCTCAGGTCCTTGAACTGCTCCTTGATGGTGCCGTGGATGAGCAGGACCATGGTGAAGCTGAGGAGCTCGTAGACGGTGATCCAGACGGTATAGATTAGCAGCCCGATGAACATGTTCTTGTCCAGGCAGAAGAGGAAGAAGCAGCTGACCGTGATGGTGGCGATGGACAGTCCGGTGCTGATATTGTGCCTGTAGACCACGACCCAGGACGCCACCTCGGATTCCGTGTCCAGGTAGATGCTGTATTTTTCTTCGAAGCCGATGTGCGTCATCTGGTTCAGCTCGAAGATGAAGAACTGGATGGTGTTCAGGACGGAGAAGATGCCCACCATGATTGATAGCATCCTGGAGTTCATTTTAGTCTGGGCTCACCCAGGGTAGGGCCTGAAGGAGAAAAATCAGGGATGAGCAAGAGAAGAGGCGGAGCGAGTGATCCCAAATCACGTGCAAAGGGCGTGGCCCAACTACTAACCTGAGTAGCTGGAACCTCGTCCTTGGGACACAGAAACCCCACTGCCCCGAGGGTTGTTGAGTAGCTTCCAACTCTGTCTCAGTCCCGGTGGTGGGTCCCTGTAAGGCGATGAATGTTCTGTGAAGGCAGAAAGATCAAGAGCTCACGGTTATTCCCAGCCTGGCTCACAGAAGACCCTGCCTCAAAACAAAAGCCCCCAAATACAGGGGCTCATCAGTTAGGAGCTTGTACCTTGCCGAGGAGCAAAGTTAGGTTCTTGGCACCCATTATCGTGTGTCCTGTAACTTTTCTATTGCTGACTTCAGACCCTGTGACCAAAGCCACTCAGTGGAGGATTTGGGGCTTCCGGTATTAGAGGGTTAGCCCAGGACCGCCCCGTCAGGGAGCACGTCTGTAGGCAGGAAGGCCTGCCTGAGCCGTAGCAGAGAGCTCACGTGTGGGTCTACAAGCCGGAGGCAGAGAGAGTTAACTGGAAAGGGTGTCCGGTTTTGAAAGCACAAAGCCTGTCGCAGTGACATGCCTGATCCAACAAGGTCATGTGTGCTGGTGTCAGCGAGAATGGCCCCGTGGGCTCATATGTTTGAAAACTGGGTCCCTAGTTGGTGGAACTGTTTGGAAAGGATTAGGGGGTAGAGGCTCCGTCTCTGCCCCCAGCACTGCATACGCCTGTGTGAAGGCTCACACTAGGAATTAGCACCCACTAGGTGGGCACAGGGAGAGCATTGTATAGACATGCTATAGGCTGGTCTGGGATACACCAGACCCTGTCAGTCCCTGGAAGGAAGCCTGGTATCTGCTTCACTACACTGTTATTCTAGTTAGAAGGTTTTCTTTTTTTCTTTTTTCTTTTTTTGTTTTTGTTTTTGTATCTGTTTTTGTTCTGTTTTGGTTTTTTGGTTTTTCAAGACAGGGTTTCTCTGTATAGCCCTGGCTGTCCTGGACCTTTTTCTTTTTTCTTTCTTCTTCTTCTTCTTCTTCTTCTTCTTCTTCTTCTTCTTCTTCTTCTTCTTCTTCTTCTTCTTCTTCTTCTTTTTTTTTTTTTTTGGTTTTTTTCTGAGACAGGGTTTCTCTGTGTAGCCCTGGCTGTCCTGGAACTCACTCTGTAGACCAGGTTGGCCTCGAACTCAGAACTCTGCCTGCCTCTGCCTCCTGAGTGCTGGGATTAAAGGCGTGTACCACCGCCCTGTTCATTCGTATTTTGACTGCTTGTCAGAGGATGTCAGATCCCCCTGAGAGTGGAGTCACAGAGAGTTGTGAGTTGCCATGTTGGTGCCGGGAATTGTACCCTGATCTTCTTCCTAGAAGAGTCAGTCAGCCAATGCTCTTAACAGCCTAGCGGTCTTAATGCTCTCTGTGTGTGTGTGTCCACCTGCACACCAGAAGAGGGCATCAGATGCCTTTACGGATGACGGTGAGCCACCACTGGTTTGCTGGGGATTGAACTCAGGACCTCTGGAAAGGCAGCCAGTACTCTTAGCTACCAAGCCATCTCTCTAGCACACACATACACCCTCCGCTTTTTTTTTCTTTTTTCTTTTTTCTTTTTCTTTTTCTTTTTCTTTTTTTTTTTTTTTTTTTTTTTTTTTTTTTTTTTTTTTTTTTTTTTTTTGAGACAGGGTTGTGTCTGTGTAACTGTGGCTATCCTGGAATTTACTTTGTAGACCAGGCTGGCCTAGTCTACAAACTCCTAGATCTGCCTGTCTTTGTTTCTCTAGTACTAGGATTAAAGGCATGTGTCACCAAGCCTGTTTTTGTTTTTGTTTTCTGGGGCTGGAAGGTTGGCTTAGTGCTTAAGAGCACTTGTTGCTCTCCTAGAGAACCTGGGTTAGATTTCCAGCACCCACATGGTGGTTCCTAATCCTCTGCAATGCCAGTCCAGGTGACCCAGCCTCCCACGTCTTACCTCTGTGAGCACCAGGCACTCACATGCGGGGAAAAATACATACATGCAGGCAAAAAAAATTAGACACATAAAATAGTAAAATAAACACACTGAAAAACAGGTTTTTTTGTTTTTTGTTTTTGCTGTTGTTGTTGTTGGGTTTTTTTTGTTGTTTTTTTGTTTTGTTTTGTTTTTTGAGACAGGGTTTCTCTGTGTAGCTCTGGCTATCCTGGAACTCACTCTGTATACCAGGCTGGCCTTGAACTCAGAAATCTATCTGCCTCTGCCTCTCAAGTGCTGGGATTAAAGGCGTGCCCCACAACTTCCCTGCTTGAAAAAAAGTTTTAGAAAATTATTTCTAGTTATGTGTGTGTGTTGGGGGCAGGATCCAGGCACCAGAATGCAGGTGCACATGCAGGTCAGAGGATCCTGTGGTAGTTTGAATGAGAATGGCCTCCGTGTTGGAAAACTTGCTCCTCTGTTGGCAGAACTGTTTGGAAAGGATTGTGTAGTGTCTTGGTTATGTTTCTATTGTAGTGAAGAGATATCATAACTTATAAGGCAAGTTATAGAAGAGTTTATTTGGGGCTTACAATTTCAGAGAGAGAGTTATACACAACTGGCAACATTGTAGCGACCGAGGAACTCACCCAGCCCCTAACTTTGTTTCTTTTCTTGGTGTTTTTGTTCATTCACTCTCTTTCTTTTTCCTCACTTTTTCTTTTGAGATAGGGTTTTTCTAGGTAGCCCTGGCTGTCCTGAAATTTGCTATGTAGACCAGGCTAGCCTCATTAGGGATCACCTTGCTTCTGTTTCTTTTCTTTTTCTTTTTTTTTTAAAGATGTATTTATTTATTAAGTACACCGTAGCTGTCTTCAGACACACCAGAAGAGGGCATCAAATCTTATTACAGATGGTTGTGAGCCACCATATGGTTGCTGGGATTTGAACTCAGGACCTTCGGAAGAACAGTCAGTGCTCTTACCCGCTGAGCCATCTCTCCAGCCCCCTTGCTTCTGTTTCTTGAGTGTTGAGATTAAAGTCTTTTTTTCTGTTAGTTTGTCTATCTGTCTATCTATCTCTCTTTCTAAAAAGATTTTTAAAGGAAGTATTATATATGAGTACCCTGTCTTCAGACACACCAGAAGAGGGCATTGGATCCCATTACAGATGGTTGTGAGCTACCATGTGGTTGCTGGGATTTGAACTCTGCCAGAGCAGACAGTGCTCTTAACCACTGAGCCATCTCTCCAGCCTCCAAGAATTTTTTATTTTTATGCACATTGGTGTTTTTCCTGCATGTATGTCTGTGAGGGTGCCCAGATTCCCTGGAATAGGAGTTAGAGAGTTGTGAGTTGCCATGTGGGTGCTGGGAATTGAACCTGGGTCCTCTGGAAGAGCAGCCAGCACTCTTAATCATGAAGGCATCTTTTCATCCCCAAGTCATTCTTTCTTACATATTTTTTTATCATTCATAATTGTGTGTGTGTGTGTGTGTGTGTGTGTGTACAGAGCCATATTGGGGCAGTCTTGCACTTGGTCAGAGTTTGACTTTGGTCAAGGTTAACTTCTCCCAGTTAGCCAGGATCCTGCTCCACCTAGGGTGGAGCGCTCTCGAAGTAAAGGTTAAGTTCATTGTTCCTCCAGGTCTAGGAATTCCTGAATTAAACAGGTGACCCACCCAGCTGCCGGAGCAGTCAAGACGAGGACCTCCAAGAGAAGCTAGACAACTTCCACCGGAACTCAGCCTGGAGTCTGGGGGGAAGGGTTTGCCCAAACTGTTAAAAGGTCTGGCGCCATTAAAGTTTACAGCTTTGATCAGTGAACATTGACTTAGCCGCACTTTCTTTTCGCCCCTCTTCCCTATAACCCCAAAATTCTCTCAACAGGTAACCCGGTTTACATGTGGCTGTGTGTGTGTAAACTCTGGTCTTCTGGAAGACCAGTTTGTGTTCTTAACCACTGAGCCATCAACCAGTCTTCTTTAATCACCCCACTCTGTGTCTCAGTCTCTGTCCATCTATGCACTTCTGTGTGTGTGTGTGTGCGTCTGTCTGTCTCTCCTTTTTTCCTGTGTCTTATGCCAAGCACCTGTTCATTTGCACTAGGAGGCCAGAAGAGGGCATCCCCCTTCTGGTGTCTTTGGGCACTGCATAGCACACGTTCTTGATTTGGAGACAGCTAACAATTGCATAGTTTTGTTGTATTTTCGAGAGAGGGTTTCTCTGTGTAGCCCTGGCTGTCCTGGAACTGGTTCTGTAGACCAAGCTGGTCTTTAACTCTCAGAGATCTATCTACCCCTACCTCCCAAGTTCTGGGATTAAAGGCGTGTGCCACCATCACCCTGAAACATCTGTATTCTTTAGGTATGCCATCTAATATAAGCAACTCCTTAGAAAAGGAGCTAACCATGAGACGAGCAAAGACTGAGATGGAGCTAAGCCTCTGTCATGTTAACAGCTACGGGTGCATCCTGTGAGGACAGGGATACCTGCAAACTCATTGAGCTGTGACCCTGGCCAAGTGGCTGACAGCCAGCAGACAGGCAAAGTCAGTAACTGGCAAAGATGAGGTCAGAGATGGACAGAGGGGTCTTGCAGCTACCCCTGGTTGGACTGGCAGCACGTGAAGAGCACATGAGCATCTCCATGGTTGGAGACACGTGGTTGGGGGACAAGTGTACAACGTGTGTGCTTTTCCTAAGTTTGGCCCATGGTAGCCCAGAGAATTAACCAATCTCAATGGAGGGTCCCTTAGTCTTTATTCAGCTTCACACACGCACACGCACATGCACACATACACGCATGCACACGCGCTTGCGCACACATGCATGCATACACATGCACACACACACTCATGCATGCACATGCACACGCAGACACACACATGCACATACATGTACATATGTGCCCAGCTTCTCTCTGTTCCTGCTGCCTTTGAATTAGGATGTAGGACGTAAAGCCCCCAGCTGTGTGTCCCATACTCTGGGTGCCTCCATACTCCCTGCTATGATGATAGTGGATTAAACCTCTATAAGTGTAAACAAATCCCCAATTAAATGCTATTTTGCTCTAGTAAGCATTGTTTTGGTCATGGTGTCTCATCACAGCAATAGAACAGTGACTAGGACAGTGGCTGAATGCCTGTATGTATGTATGCATGTATATATGTATGTGTGTATGTGTATGTATGTATGCATGTATATATGTATATATGTATGTGTGTATGTGTATGTATATATATATATATGTATGTATGTGCACCATATGTGTGCAGTGCCTGTGTAGTCCATAAGAGGGCACTGGATCCCCGAGAGCTGGACTTACAGACAGTTGTCAGCTGCTGTCTGGGTGCTGGAAACCAAACCCAGGCAGCAAGTGCTCTTCACTGCACAGTTCTGTCTCTTTAGCCCCTTTGGTCATTTCTTGACAAACTACCTATGTGTATTGGTGGTGAAACTCAAGAGAGAAACTTAAGAATTCTTTTTTTTTCTTTTTATTGTTTTGTTTGTCAGGTCTATAACAAAAGACATAGCTAAAGGGTTGAAGCTAAAGAGGATATAGCATACCCAAAGCAATCCTCCCGCCAAAAGGAAAGATGCATTGTGGGGGACTGAGAATCTCTGGGGATGGAAGATGGCCACCATTATTCACTGTAGTGCTGGACAAAGTGTATGATCTTTGATTTCCGCCGGGGATGGTCTCCACTTCCCAAAGAGATACGCCTATGGTAAGTGAGTATGTTGCCCTGTTTTTTGCTCTGGTAGATGATCTGGGCTTGGATGATGACGAAATATAGCCAGAAGCAGTGTAGGGAGGCACGGGCTACCCAGCCGAACCACCGCATGGCCCTGACCAGGGCCACGCTGAACTCGTCGGTGAGGGTCTGGACGGCCAGGTTGGTGGCCTCGTAGGTGATGATCCAGAGGGTGTAGCTCAGGAGACCCTCGTAGATCTGGGCGTACACGGAATACAGGAGGAAGCAGCTGGCCACCATGGTGACCATGGACGTGAAGAGGACGATTCTGAAACTCCAGCAGATGAAGAAGTGCCCCAGGACGCCGATGCCTGGGTTCTGGAAGTTCTCCGTGCAGTTGCCGTTCCCAAGATGCTTCCTTTCGAAGATGAGGTGCATGTGAGTGGCCATGATGGAGAAGACCCCCGACAGCACTGTGCCCATCCTGGCAGTCAGCCCACACCAGCTATTTTGCTTCATGCCAGGACCTCCTGCAGAGACAAGCGACCCCACGGGGATTCAGTTCCCGCTCCGCCCACCACAGGAAGTACCAGGCTCTCTGTCCTAGAGCCATCATCCTTGTTGCCATCCCCCTGGGAGGCAGAGCGGAAAGGAAAGGGGATGCAGCAGCTTTAGCTGGCCAAAGAAGATTGGGTGATTCCTTGTGGGTGAAGGGCTTTGCAGAGGACCTGAGTTCAGGGTCCATTGTAAAACCCCTCGGTGGCCTGTGTTTCTGTAATCCAGGTCATTGGCGCGGGGGGTGGGAGACATTTACTGGCCTAGGCAAAACAGAGTTTTGGGTTCAGTGAGAGAACCTGTTTCCAAGGAATATGACAGAGCCGTAGAGGAAGACACCTGACTTTCTCCACAGGCTAACGGCAAGCTGAGAAAACTGGATTTGCCCCATCCTTTCTCTGCCTGGCTTCAGAAATCCCATAGTGACAATCCCAGCGTGCTCCCCGGAAGCCAGGCCCACATGGTGGGCCACAGACTGGGGAGGGGAGAAGGCGTTTCCATTCTCTCGTTCGGGATGGGTTTTGTCGACGTTCAGGGAATACTTCTTAGCTGAGTGTTCACCATCCAAATTCAAGTTTGTCAAACTGCCCGAAGTAACAAACACCATCCCGGCAAAGAAACGTTCACAGTGAACTGATACGCCCTGGCTTTCCCTGACTTCCGCCTTGCAGAGACTGAGGGTTATGTCTCTATTGGTCTGTCTCTCACTGAGTGACAGCGGCCACTCCCTCCCCGCCACCTCTTTATAGAAGGGGTTAGACCTCACACAGCCAACAGAAGACACAGAACTGTTAGAAAACACGATGTGACCTTGTGAACGGTTGGTAACAACCGGAGAGGAGCTGGGGTCCTGGCTCATTGGATACAGCATCTGCCTTTCACATCATAGTTCCTCGCCCCTCTGCCATATAAAAGCGTGGTGCATACTTGTAATTCCAGCACTCTGGCGTGTGGAGGCAGGAGGATGAGGAGATCGAGGTCATCCTCAGCCCCGTAGTGAGTGAGCCAAAAGGTAGTTTGAGAGACAGGAAAACCTGTCTAAAAAAAGAATGTAGGAACACTTCAGTAAAGAATGGGTTTTGGGGGCTGGAGAGTTGGCTCAGTGGTTAAGAGCACTGACTGCTCTTCCGAAGGTCCTGAGTTCAAGTCCCAGCAGCCACATGGTGGCTCACAACCATCCATAACAGGATCTGACTCCCTCTTCTGGGGTGTCTGAAGAGAGCTACAGTGTATTACATATAATAAATAAATCTTTAAAAAAAAAAAAGAATGGGCTTCGGGGGAGGCTTGGTGGGTTGAGGGGCTTGCTGCTAAGCCTGACGATCTGAGTTCAATCCCCGGACTATACATAAAGATGAGAGGAGAGAACCGACTCCACAGAGTTGCCCTCTGATCTCCACACACGTGCCCCCATCATACACACATAATAATAATTAAAGATGTAAAGTGAGGGTTGGAGATATGGCTCGGTGGTTAAGGGCACTGACTGCTCTTCCACAGGTCCTGAGTTCAATTCCCAGCAACCACATGGTGGCTCACAGCCATCTGTAATAAGATCTGACGCCCTCTTCTGGAGTGTCTGAAGACAGCTACAGTGTACTCACATATAATAAATTAATAAATCTTTTTAAAAAAAGAAACAAAAGATATAAAAGGAGGAGGGAATTGTTACATGGTTGCCCAATGAGAGTGTTACATGGTTGTCAAAATAAATCTCTGCAGAAACATACTATAGAAAGCCTTGCTCACAGGGCAGGAGGGAAGAGTGACTTGGAAACTGACAATTTCTACAAGATTGCCATGGCATGCGGGCAGTGGTGGTGCACACCTTTAATCCCAGCGCTCTGGGAACCAGAGGCAGATGGATTTCTGAGTTCGAGGCTTCCTGGTCTGTAGAGTGAGCTCTAGGACAGCCAGGGATACACAGAGAAACCCTGTCTCGAAAAACAAACAAAAAACCCAAACAAACAAAACAAACAGTTTTGAGACTCAGAAGGGTTGTGTTCACGGGGAGCACCGAGCAGCTCAGGGCTCTTCTGTCTCCACAGGCAGCTCCTGCTTACGCGCCATGTTAACTACTGTGTGTTAGGCTCTGTGCGCAGAGACGCTGGTTAGAATCTTTCCCCTGCCCATTTCCTGCGTTGCTAAGAGTCTGCTTGTGTTCAGGATGGCAAGGCGCCCAGATCTAGGGAAAACATTTGCCTTTCCAGACATTGCCCGGAAGTGAGGATGCCCGTGGACATCATTCCGGGAGATGAGAAACACGCGGAAATCCACTGGGCAGTCTGCCAAGACACTTTCTGCCTGATAGTGGTGTAGGATCTGGGCATTACAGTCCTTACAGTTTTCCTCACTTTTTTTCAACATTTAATGTGTGTGTATTAAGCATGTATGTATATGCGTATGTGAGTGTGTGGGCATGCATATGTGCGTGAATGTATATGGATGCATGTGTGTGCAGTACCCAAGGATTCCAGAAGAGGGCACCAGATCTCTATGCAAACTATGCAAACTTTGCCTGCCTCTGCTTCCTGAGTGCTGGGATTAAAGATGTGGGCCATTACACTTGCCTAAGACTGCTTTCTTTGTTTGTTGGGGCATGGTCTCATTATATAGCTCTGGTGTCCTGAAGCTCACTATATAGATCAGGCTGGCCTTAAAGTCACGGAGATCTGCTTATCTCAAAAGTTCTGTGATAAAGGAATGTGCCTAAGACTACACTTTAAAAAGTATCTATCTAGTCAGGCTGTGGTGGCGCATGCCTTTAATCCCAGCACTTGGGAGGCAGAACCAAACCAAACAAAAAGGTTTTAAAAAATCTATATATCTATCATTTATCCATCCATTTTTTTGTTTTGTTTTGTTTTTGAGACAAAGGGTTTCACTGTGTAGCCCTGGCTATCCTGGAACTCACTCTGTAGACTAGGCTAGCCTCGAATTCAGAAATCCGCCTGCCTCTGCCTCCTGAGTGCAGGAGTTTAAGGCGTGTCCCACCACCACCTGTTTTAAAACATTCTTTTTAAAGGTAGACTTTCTCACTGGAACTCACCAGGTAGGGTCGGCTGGCCAGCCAAGTGAGCCCCAAGTGGGGATCTCCTATCTTCATGCCTGGATTCCAAGCATGTCTGGTTTTTCGGGTTTTGTTTTTGTAAATATGGATTCTAGGGATTGAACATGCCAAAACCCATTCTCCCCCCTCTCTGTTTCTCTTTGTCTCTGTCTCTCTCTCTTTCACTGCTGCTTGTGGCTAAGATGTAAGTTCCCAGCTGCTGTTCCAGTGCCAGGCCCGCCTGCTTGTTGGAGCGCCAGGTGCATGCAGTGCCCGCGTAAGCCAGAAGAGGGCGCCATTTGGATCCCGAGGAACTGGAGTTACAGGCAGTTGTGAGCAGCAGAGGCTCTTACCTCTGAGCCATCTCTCCAGCCGGGTGCTCTCGCTCCTTATGGGCGGACTAAAGGCTGAGGCTTGGCGCTTGCTTCTCAGCCAGGTAGCCAGCATACAACCCAGCCATCAGGATGTGCGTGCGTGCGTGTGTGCATGCGTGTGTGTGTGTGTGTGTGTGTGTGTGTGTGTGACTCTCAAGGGGGCACAACCTGCTACCTCTCCATTTTCCCAGCAGGAGAGAAATCCCAGATACAGTAGGGAAGCCAGTGTCTTCCCTCCTTTCTTTGTTCTTCCAGGCCAAACTCTTGCTCAAGAGACCAGATTTTCCAAAACAAAAGCCGGATCCTCTCCAACCCAGAAAGCGAACCAGCCTGCCATGCTTCGACAGTGAGTCAGCTGACAGGCAGGGAATGCAGGCCCCACTGGGGATGAGCTACTGCAGACACTAAACCGCAGGCCTGCGCACACGGTCCTGGACTACGTCAGCCTCCGTTTCCGTGCCCCAGGGGCGGCTACGCATTCCTTCCTACGTGTAGTCTTTTCTTTCGCAAAGGTCTTTTCTCTGCGTGACTCTTTGCTCCGGGTCTTTCGGATCTCCCACCCGGTGTCAGGGTCTCGCGTTTGCTCCCTTTCTGTGGTCACCGGCTGACTGCCAACATGCCCCTCACCAGCGGGCCAACCAGGAGTGGCCCGGAAGCTCATTTCTTCCACAGGAAGTTAAACTTCTCCGAGAACCTTCTGCAGCCTTCCTCTCACTGTTCAAAGTTCAGAACTAGGGTGCATGGGCACCCCTAGCGGCGGTATCACCGTAACTGCCACAGACAAATGTTTATACCAGGACTAAGAACTCAGCTGCTTTATTCTACCAGCAAGGAGCCCTCCTGATGAAGAATACAGAGTTTGTTCCATTAATGACCCATTTTCCTTAACTGTGGAGGTCTGTGATATCAGATAGGGCCTTCACCTTCCACAGACATAGCAATCGTGTATCCACACAGGCAGCCAGAATAAAGTTTAGATTTCCAAGTATCACTTGCAGATGATGGCTATGCTACCAAAGGGTTGGCTTGTTTTTTCTAAGGAGCAGGGGAAGTGGGTATTTCGAGACAGGGGTTTCTCTGTGTGACTCTTGCTGTCCTGGAACTTACTCTGTGATCCATTCTGGCCTCTGAACTCAGTTCTGCATCCCTCTGTCCAGATTAAAGGCATGGGTCACGGCCCAGCTCGGAAATTGGTAGCCTAGTAGCTACCAACGGTTTTTTAAAATGATATTTTATCCTTTTTGTGCGAGTGTCATGTGTGTAGGTATGAGCATGCCACAGTGTGTTTGTGGAGGTCAGAGGACAACTTTTGGGAGTAGGCTTTCTCCTTCTACCTTTATGAGGGTCCTAGGAATCAAACTCAGACCTTCAGCCATCTCGCTTGGGTTTTGATACCTCGTGTAGACTGGGCTTGCTTTATGACTTTGAATTCCTGATCCTTCTGCCCCTACCTCCAGTGCTGGGGTCCCAAGCCACTGTGCCTGGCCTGATGCAGTCAATTTGTAAGAAAGGGCTGGGAAGAGAAGAAACCAGCTGGGTGGTGGTGGCGCACGCCTGTAATCCCAGCACTTGGGAGGCAGAGGCAGAGGCAGGTGGATTTCTGAGTTTGAGGCCAGCCTGGTCTACAGAGTGAGTTCCAGGACAGCCAGGGCTACACAGAGAAACCCTGTCTGGGGGTGGGGGGGAGGGGAGAGAAGAAACCAAGATGACCATAAGATCAGACTCCCCGTTGTTCCTCTTTGTCATTCAGACGACTCAGAGGTGCTTAGGGGCCTGCTAGGGATGCTTGCACCATCACAGCCCCCTGCTGCTATAACAGAGAAAAGGGATGGAATCCCCTGAGGGTTTCGCAGAGCAGACCCCAACTCTGTTTTAAATTCCCACAGGACAGGGTTAAATGATATCTCCTGCTGTATTCACCTCATGTTATTTTGTAGGCAGGCTCATAGCTGAAAGGTTAAAACTGCCTCAAATGCTCTCTCTGCCTGCCTTACAAGCATCCTAAAGTCTGCCACAGCTGGGGCCGGGGATGGCTCTGTGGTTGAGAGGGCTTGCAGTTCTTGCAAGGACCCCAGCTCAGTTCTCAGTTCTCATGAAGGCAGCTCTCGGCCGCTTTTAAGTCCAGCTAGAGGAGATCCGACATCATCTTCTGGACTTTGAGGGAAGTTACACGCGGCACACATCCACACACACATATATGCATAGTTAAAAATAAAATGAATCTGGCCACTCCAGCAAGGGAGGCAGCGAGGCTAACTCTCCTTCCTCTCCTCCAAATCTAATCCCCCAGGCTGATCCTCAACTCTGTAGCAGACCACCTGCCTCCCCTCACTCTCTGCCCCCACGCCCAAAGGACTCAGCAGATTCTAGTGGAGCGCCCTGCTCCCTCCCTCCTGTGGACCCCCTCAACACCTCAACAGCCCATCCCCTCAGGATCCCAGAAGAATTTCCTACCCGGCAACGCACACCCGCCTAAGAACCAGAGAGGAAACAGAAACCGAGGAACAAAACACCTGCCAGTGTTTAGAGACCGGATATCAGCACCAGAATCACAGTCTTCCCAAAGTCAGATGTCTAGATATCAGCATAAAAACATAGTAACAGTTGAGGCAAGGTCACCACGAGATCCTAGCAACCCTCCCACAGCAGGCTCAGGTATGGTAAGGAAGCTGAAACAAGCAAAAGACCTTAAAATGGCCTTTATGATACGATGGAGATGCTTGAAGAGGAAGTGAGTCAATCCCTTAAAGAAATCTATGAAGGGCTGCAGAGATGGCTCAGCGGTTGAGAGCACTGACTGATCTTCCAAAGGTCCTGAGTTCAAATCCCAGCAACCACATGGTAGCTCACAACCACCCATAATGGGATCTGCTGCCCTCTTCTGCGGTGTCTGAAGACAGCTACAGTGTACTTAGATATAATAAATGAATCTTTTAAAAAAAGAAATCTATAAAAACACAGTGGAAGGAATGCATAAAACAGTTCAAGACCAGAAATAGAATTAATTAACAAATAAAACCCAAGCGAAGGAAACCTGGAAATGAAAAGATTTAGGAATTCAAACAGGAAGCTCAGAGGCAAGCCTCATCTACAGAATACAAGAGATGGGAGAGAGAATCTCAGGCATCGAGGACATGATGGAAGAAACGGACACTTTGGTCAAAGAAAATGCTAAATCTTATAAAAAGTAAAAACAGGCACAAACCACCCAGGAAATCTGCGACACATCGAAACGACCGAATCTGAGAATAATGGGAATAGAGGAAGGAGTGGAAACCCAGGACAAAGGCACAGAAAATATTTTCAACAAAATCATAGAAGAAAATGTCCCCGTCCTAAAGGAGGCGGTGCCTATTGAGGTGGAAGAAGCTTTCGGAACACCGAATAGATAGGACCAAACAACAAGTCTCCTCAGCATGTGGTCAGCATGTGGCCAGCATGTGGTCAGCATGTGGTCAGCATGTGGTCAGCACGTGGTCAGCATGTGGCAATCCAAACACTAAATGTACAGAACAAAGAATATTAAAAGCCACGAGGGAAAAATATGGCACAGCATGTAAGGTAGACCTATAGAACCACATCCAACTTCTTTCCCTCTGTCCCTCCCTCCCTCCCTCCCTCTCTCTCTCTCTCTCTCCTTTCAAGACAGGGTTTCTCTGTGCAATAGCCCTGGCTGCCCTTGTAGAAAAGGCTGGCCTCAAATTCACAGACATCCACCTGTGTCTGTCTCTGGAGTGCTGGGACTAGAGGTATACATCGCCCCAACTTCTCAGTGGAGACTTTAAAAACAAGAAGGGTCTGGACGGATGTGCAGCAGACTCTAAGAGTCCACAGATGCCAGCCCAGACTACTATACCCAGCAAAACTTTCCATCGCAATAGAAGGTGTAAGGACCATTTTATTATTTCATGATAAAACCAAATTTAAGCAATATTTACCTACACATCTAGCCCTACAGAAAGGGCTAGGAGGAAAACCTAAAGAGGTCAGCTATAGCCATGAAAATGCAGGGATAAATCCCAGATCATCAAATCAAGAGAGTGGAAACACATATACACCATATACACACACCATACATACACACACACACCATACACACCATACACACCATACACAAACACTGTACACACACAAACCACACACACATACCACATACACACACCCCACATATATACCACACACACACACCATACATACACACACATACCATACACACCATACACAAACACTGTACACACACAAACAACACACATATACCACATACACACACCCCACATATATACCACACACACACACTCACACACACACACTCTCACCATATACACACATATACACTACCCACACATTCACACACCACACACACAAACACATACCACACACACACTTCCACCATTACAATCGCCACCACTACCACAACATAACAGGAATCAACACACACTTCTCACTGATATCTGAGGTGGTTTGAGCAGGCATCATCCTGCAGATACATTCATGTATCTGAATGCGCGGTTACTGGTTACTAGGGAGTGGAGATACTTGGCTGGGAATAGGAGGTGTGTCACTGGGGGGCTGGGCTTTGGCGTTTCAGCTGCTCAAGCCAGACCCAGTGTCTCTCTTACTCCTCCTGCCTCCTGCTTCTCTGGATGTAGAATTCTCAGCTCCCTCTCTGGCACCATGTTGGTCTGTGTGCCGCCGTGCTTCCCACCATGATGATAAGGGGCTGGGCCTCAGAATGTAAACAGGCTTCCAATGAAATTCTTTCTTTTACGAGAAATGGTCATGGTGTCTTTTCACAGCAGTAAAACACTAAGGTAATACATATCCCTCAACACCAATGGTCCTCAATTTCCCAATATACAGAAACAAACTAACAGAAAGGATACTAAATCGGGATACATTCTGCTGCTGCATCCAAAGAAAAGCAAAAGGATCTAAGAAGCAAGCTGGTGGAGTCGTTTTAATATCTGACAAAATAGACTTCAAACTAATCAGAAGAGATAGGGAAGGATGCTGCGCATTCATCAAAGGGAAAAAAAATCCACCAAGAGGACCTTGTGGTTCTTAACATCTATGCACCAAACAAGGACACCCAAGTTTCTAAAAGCGCCTCACCCACCACAGCTTACACTGCATACCGACCACCGTCACACGGTGAGGCTGGTGACTTCAGTATTCTGCTCTTGCCACCAGACAGGTCATCCAGACAGAAACTCAACAGAGCAATGCTGGAGCTATCTGACAGCCACAAACCAGAGAGATGCAAACACACTTATTTTTACGTTTCACCCAAATGCAAAAGCACAGGCCTTTTACTCAGCGACGTGTGGAGCTTTTTCTGAAACTGATCTCATACTCAGATGCAAAGCAAGTCTCAACAGATACAATTTTTTTTTAATCCATTTTTTTTTTTGCATCCTATCTGAACATCCCGGATTAAAGCCAGATATCAAGAGCAACAGGAACAACAGAGTTAATAAACTCATAAAAACTTAATGAAAAATGGGTCAAGAGAGATAAAGAAATAAAGACATTCTAGAATGAAGATGAATACATAACATACTCAGACTTATGGGACACAATGAAGGTTGTTTTAGAAGGTGTCTTGGTTAAGGTTTTACTGCTGAGAACAGATACCGTGACCAAGGCAACTCTTATAAGGACAACATTTGATTGGGGCTGCCTTACAGGTTCAGAGGTTCAGCTGGATACAAAACTAACACAAAAATCAGTAGCCTTCCCACACACAAGGGACTGAGAAAGAAACCAGGGAAAAAGCACCTTTCACAGTAGCCTCAAAGAATATAAAATATCTTGGGGCAACTCTAACCAAGCAGTGAAGGACTTGTATGGTAAAAACTTTGTGATGGGCTGGAGAGATGGCTCAGTGATTAAGAGCACTGTCAGTTCTTCCAGAGGTCCCCAGTTCAATTCCCAGCAACCACATGGTGGCCTGCAACCATCTGTAATGAGATCTGATGCCCTCCTCTGGGGTATCTGAAGACAGCAACAGTGTACTTACCTACATAAAATAAATCTTTAAAAAAAGCTTTGTAGCCGGGCAGTGGTGGCACATACCTGTGATCCCAGCACTCTGGGAGGCAGAGGCAGGCAGATTTCTGAGTTTGAGGCCAGCCTGGTCTACAGAGTGAGTTCCAGGACAGCCAGGGCTTTACCGACAAACCCTTTCTCAAAAAAAACTAAATCCAAAACAACAACAACAACAACAACAAAAACAAAATACAAAAACAAAAAACAAAAAACTTTATAACATCAAAGAAAGAAATAGAAGAATATATCAGAATTTGGGAAGTAAAAAATAGACATCCTATGAAAAGCAATATACCAGGTTAATGCAATCCCTATTAAAATTCCAACACACTTCTTCACAGATCTTGAAAGGACAATTTTCAGCTTTATATGGAAATGAAAAAAAAAAGCCAGAATAGCTAAATCAATTCTGAATAATATAAGAACTGCAGGAGATAGCGTCATTCCCAATTTCAAAATGTTCTATAGAGCTGTGATAATATATTAGGACAAAACCAAACATGTTGATCAGTAGAATCAAATTGAAGAATAAAACACAAAGCCACACACCTGTGGACGCCTGAGATTTAAATGAAAAAGTCATAAACACACTGGGGAAAAAAAAGACAGCATCTTTAACAAACAGTGCTGGTCAAACTGGACGGCTCCACGCGGAAGAGTCCAAATAGAGCCACACTTATCACTGTGCACGAAACTCCAAATGGATCAAAGACCCCAACATAAAATCAAGTACACTGAACTTCAAAGAAGAGAAAGTTGGGAGTAGCTCTGAACTCATTGGCACAGGAAAAGACTTTCTGAACAGAACACCGTTAGCACAGGCACTAAAACCAACAATTGGTAAATGCAACCTCATGAAACTGAGAAGCTTCTGTATGGCAAAGGACACTGTCAAATTCAGACAAACCAGCAGCCTACAGAATGGGCAAATATACCAGCTACACATCTGATAGAGGGCTGGTATCCAGAATATATAAAGCCCCCAACAAACTATCAAATATCAAGAGAATGACCCAATCAAAAAATGAGGTACAGATCTGAATAGAAAATGTTCAGACGAGGAGTCTCGCCTGGTTGAGAAACACCTAAAATAAATGGCTAACATCCTTTGCCATCAGGGAAGTGGAAATTAAAACTGCGTCATCAAATTTCATCTTTCGCCTGTCAGAACGGCTAAGATCAAGTTTGTAAGTGACAGCTCATGCTGGAGAGGATGTGGAGGAAGGGGACTTGTTCTGTTGCCTGTGGGAATGCAAGTAGGCACCGTGGAGGTCAGCGTGGTGGTTCCTCAGAAAGATGGGAATCAGCCAACAACTCGATTCGGCATAATCACGGATAGGCATTAGGTTTTTCCAGAGCAGAAATCGAACACTGTAGAAGCGTCCTAGAGTATGTACCTGTGTGAGGGCAATCTCACTGAAATCATCAAATGGTGGGGGAAGACGGAGTCCGGCTGGGCCATCTCTTGTCATCAGATGAAGCTTCCAGTCCAGCCCTGGGTTACACAGAATCGAGTGGTTGGCTGAAGAGGTTCCACGGGGATCCCTGAATGTTGCCAAGTCTATATAGGTTGTTCTTCACACACTGACAGCAGGGCTCCATTGATGAAGACACCACCTATATAACTCATTGACCAGCACCTATGTAGAACCGTCACCCCACATTCTAGTGTCTTTGGTACAGGAAGGTGTCCTTCACACTACCAAAAGAAAAACATAAACGCCAAGCCAGCCGCCAACCCTTGGAATGACGATGGTGTCCTGCCTGCAACATGAACTAGTACAACCGTGTACGACGCTGGAGGGAGTAACCACTCAACCTCTGGTTCGACTTAAGGCCCGCTCCGTAAGACGAAACTTGTACCCAATACTGCTTGGGTGGCCAGGAACTTGAGACTATAGGATGGCCTAGAGGCCTAGGGTAAAACCAAATCCTAGTGCTAACACTAAACTAAACTAAACTAAACTAAACTAAACTAAACTAAAATAAAATAAAATAAAATAAAATAAAATAAAATAATAAAAACGACTCCTAGATTGACATTCTGCTAGACTCAGATCAGATACCTTGCTCAGCCATCATCAGAAAAGCCTCCTTCTGCAGCATGTGGGGACAAAACAGAGACCTTGGAACATCCAGCCAGAGACTGGCTGTCTTCATCACATCCCAGTCAGGGCTTATGGGACCCTGTGCAAGAGGAGACGACCTCACGGGTTGGGGCACGGAGGGCACGGAGGTCACAGAACAAGGCCCTCTGAGTCAGCATGTTCAAAGCTCATATGCACTTAGAGATTGGAGCAGCATGCACAGGCGCTGTCAGGCCTGCACCGGGTCCTGTGTGTGTATATTATGGCTTCTGGTTTAATGTTTTTATGGGATTCCTGAGTGTGTAAGCTAGTGGGTCTGTTTCTTTTGTCATCTCTTGGGTTCGTTTCCTTCTCTCTGTTTGTTTTCCCCAATTTCTATGTGTTATTTTTTGTTTTTATCATATATCACACCATATCATATATCGTATATACCATATTATAATATGTGGTAGTTTGAATATACTTTACCCGGAGAGTGGCACTATTAGGAGGTGTGGCCTTGCTGGAGTGGGTGTGGCCTTGTTGGAGTGGGTGTGTCACTGTGGGGGTGGGCTTTAAGACCCTCATCCTAGCTGCCTGGAAGCCAGTCTTCTGCTAGCAGCCTTCAGATGAAGATGTAGAACTCTCAGCTCCTCCTGCACCATGCCTGCCTGGATGCTGCCATGCTCCTGCCTTGATGATAATGGACTGAACCTGAGCCTGTAAGTCAGCCCCAGTTAAATGTTGTCCTTTATAAGAGTTGCCTTGGTCATGGGGTCTGTTCACAGCAATAAAACTCTAACTGAGACATAATCCCTTAGAAGTCTGTTTGTTTTCTAAAGAGAGACCGAAAGGAAGTGGATCCAGACAGGAGAGGAGGTGGGGGGAGCAAGGAGGAGTAGAGGGAGGAGAAACCATTATCAGATTATGTAAGAAAAAACCTTCTATTTTCAATAAAAGGGAAAAACACCATGCTGAAAAGACAGAAAAAAATATTTTAAAAAGGTCTAGCACAATGTCATAATGGCTAGCTTCAGCAGTTACTACAACGAAGCTGTGGATAGTTCACGTATCTGTGGGGATCAGCTTGTCTTGAGGCCGGCTGAAACTGGGCTGATCTCAGCTGGACTCGCTGTCGTGTCTGGGGTGGATTGTCGGTTGGCGGGCAAGCTCTGTTGATTTTGGTTGAGCTCATTCATACATCTGAGACTCAACTGCCTGTTGGCTGACCTAGCGCGGCCTCGGCTGGGCTCGCTTGTAGGGCCTCGGCCCAGCTCCCCAGCCTCTTTAGGGCGTAGCAGGCTAGCCTGGGCAGGCTCTCATGGCGGTGGGTGAGGGCAAGCCCGATCACACAAGCGCCTTTTTATGTCGTGTTTGGGTAATGTTTACAAAATTCCCACTGACAAAGGCAACTGGGAAGGTGATCCTGGAGCCTGAAAGAGAAGGTCTCCAAGGGATGAACTGAGGCGGTTCAGGCTGACAGCAACCAAGGTGCTAGCCAATGGCGCGGCCACGGCCACCGGGCTGGGTCATCAAGGGCGCGGCTAAGAGGAAGAGGGTCATGTGACTCTGTAGTTACACTGAGAGTCTCCGCCTCCCCCCGCCCCCACCACCCCCCCCTCCTCGCCCCTTCTAAGACGGGGTTTCTCTGTATAGACCTGGCTGTCGTGGAACTCACTCTGTAGACCAGCCTGGCCTTGAACTAAGATATCCTCCTGCCTCTGCCTCTCAAGTGCTGGGATTAAAGGTGTGCACTACCACCACCTGAAATATTTTATTTTAAAGAAAGAACAGGGGCTGGAGATTGGCTCAGAGGTTAAGAGAACTGACTATTCTTTCATAAGTCCTGAATTCAATTCCCCGCAACCACATGGTGGCTCACAACCATCTGTAATGGGCTCCGATGCCCTTTTCTGGTGTGTCTGAAGACAGCCACAGCGTACTCATATAACTAAGTAAATAAGTCTTTAAAAAAGAAAGAGGGAAGAGGCAGGCAGATTTCTGAGTTCGAGGCCAGCCTGGTCTGCAGAGTGAGTTCCAGGACAGCCAGGGATACACAGAGAAACCCTGTCACAAAAAAACAAAACAAACCAAAACAAAGCCAAAAAACAAAAACAAAACAAGAAAGAAGGAAGCCGGGCAGTGGTGGCGCACGCCTTTAGTCCCAGCACTTGGGAGACAGAGGCAGGTGAATTTCTGAGTTCGAGGCCAGCCTGGTCTACAGAGTGAGTTGCAGGCTACACAGAGAAACCCTGTCTGGAAAAAAAAACCAAAAAAAACCCCAAAAGAACAAAAAAAGAAAAAGAAAAAGAAAGAAGGAAAGGAAGGAAGGAAGAAGCATAAGAAAAGAACAAAACTTGCTGATGAAAGGAAAACCCATTGTTAATACAGAGCACACTCCACACGGCCGCGTGTGCCGTCTGCTGAATAGACCTGTACTCCGGGTATTAACAGAATGGAGGGAAAGGAGCCAGGTGCTGGACCATATGCACCGTGTGATGCTATTTATAAAGTTTCAAAACACAAGAAACGTGTTGTTGCTGCATACACACATATGTAGTCGACTGTGACGTGTGTGGAGAGTCTAGCACAGGATGGAGGCCTCCTGTGCAGAGGGGAGACTGAGGTCGGCAAGGGCTGGAAGCTGCCGTAGCTGTCTCTCTCAGTCTCTTTGTCATCTGCTGTGTCCTTATTTACTGCCTGGGACCAGCAGCCGTCCTCTGTGGGATGAATCTGCTGTGTAAGGCCAGTGAGCTAAACATGGCTTTTATAGTTTAAAGCTGTTGGGGAGACGGAGAGAACATTTTGTGATCTGTGAGGATGTCACAAAGCGCCAACTTGGATGTTTATGATTAAACAATTCTTTTTTTTTATAATCAATAAAATAAATACCTTATTATTTGAAAACATAAAAAGGCTGATCAGAGGCTGGAGAGGTGGCTCAGTGGTTAAGAGCACTGACTGCTCTTACGAAGGTCCTGAGTTCAAATCCCAGCAACCAGATGGTGGCTCACAACCATCTGTAATGGGACACCCTCTTCTGGAGTGTCTGAAGACAGCTACAGTCTACTTGCATATAATAAATAAATCATTAAAAAAATTCTTAGCCAGGTGGTGGTGGCCCATGCCTTTAATCCCAGCACTTGGGAGGCAGAGGCAGGTGGATTTGGCAGGTGGATTTCTGAGTTGGAGGCCAGCCTGGTCTACAGAGTGAGTTCCAGGACAGCCAGGGCTACACAGAGAAACCCTGTCTCAATAAAACAAAACAACAACAACAAAAAAATCTTTATTGGGAGTACAGCCTTGTTATTTTACCTACAAATGGGCTAAGCAACTTTCAGGGGCTGGCTAGTTCATAATCTGACCCTTTCAAAGACCTAATTGCTGCCAGGCTGTGGTGGCATACACTTTTAATCCCAGCATTTGGGAGGCAGAGGCAGGCAGAGTTCTGAGTCCAGTCTGTCTATGGAGCAATTTCCAGGATAGCCAGGGCTACACAGAGAAGCCCTGTCTCAGCCCCGCCCCCAAGAGACTAATGACTTCTTTGAGTATGTCTGTTGGGAGGTTAGAGCTCAACGCTCCTTCCTCCACGTGGAGCTCAGGCACTGAACTCCAGTCATGGAGAATGGCAGGAAGTAACTTTATCCACTGAGCCATCCTTACTGACCCAACTTGCCCCTTTCAAAGAACTAATGTAAAAGAACCACCTCCGCGCACAGGTGGTTGGTTGGAGGCTGGAGGACAGCCCTGAGTGTCATCCTTGGAGCCAATATCCACCTGCTTTTCTTTTGTGACAGGCTCTTCCGTTGACCTGGAAGCCATCAGTTGGGTCAGACTGGATGCTGGCGGCAAGCCTCGGGCATTCTCTTCTTTCTGCCTCTGGAACGCCCGCCGGGAGAGCAGGTTTGCTGCCCAGCATGTTTATGTGGGTTCTGGGGATCAAACTCAGGCTCTCAAGGTTTTAAGGTAAGTGCTCTACAGACTGAGTAGAGTCTTCCTAGCCCCTTCTCCAGCCCTTCATAGACAAGAATTCCAGCCCTGCCTGCCACGAGAAGAGGGCATCAGATCCTCTGGAACGTTAGTTACAGAAGGTTAGAGCTGCCCCGTAGCTGCTGGGACTTGCTGAGAATATGCTATCGTTTCAGAAAAGTGGTGGGGGGAGCTGGCCAAGCACTCTGGGAGGCAGAGGCAGGCGGATTTCTGAGTTTGAGGCCAGCCTGGTCTGCAGAGTGAGTTCCAGGACAGCCAGGGCTACACAGAGAAACTCTGTCTCAAAAAAGCCAAATCCAAAACAAACAAACAAACAAACAAACAAAAAAACAAAAAAAACAAAAACAACAAAAACAACAACAACAACAACAAAAAAAAAACGTGGTGGGGAGGCAGGGAGAAGGGGCAGGGAGGGAGGATCAAGAGGGAAGGGTTCGAATCCCCATCTGACAGCCTGAGTTTCATTCTCGGGGCCTGCGTGGTGGAGGGAGGTCACCAGTTCCCCCAGACTGTCCTCTGACCTCCACGCCCACACTGTGGCATGAGCTTGTGCTTTGCTGTGTATATACACACCCTGAATACAGCAACTCTTATAAAGGACAACATTTAATTGGGGCCGGCTTACAGTTTCAGAGGTTCAGTCCATCATCATCATAGTGGGGAAGCATGAGATGTGAAGGCAGACATGATGCTGGAGGAGCTGAGAGTTCTACAACTTCATCTGCAGACAGGAGACTGTGTGCTACCCTGGGCATAGCTTGAGCATAGGAGACCTCAAAGCCCCACCTCCTCAGTGACACACTTCCTTCAGCAAGGCCACACCTCCAAACAGTGCCATTCCCTATGGCCAAACATTCAAACACACAAATCTATGGGGGGTGGGGGGGCATTCCTATTCAAACCACCACAAGACAGGATCTCACTATGTAGCCCCGATGGCCCCAAACTCATTATACAGACAAGGTTAGCCTGACACTCACAGAGGTCTGCCTGCCTCAGCCTCCTGAGTACTGAGATTAAAGGCATGTACCACACTCAGCTTAAATAAATGAAATGTACAAAAATACTTAAGAAAAATTCCTAAGGTAAATGCAAGGATCACCCAGTGCCTACCAGTAAGAGAAAGTCTGTGATGCAAAGCCGTAGGTGCACATTAGTGTCACCCCAGGGGCATTTGGGAAATGCATACTTTGGGGTATCATCTCAGACCTACTAAATCAGAAACTAGGCTATTTGTTTGAGGTCAGTGTCACATTGCAGCACAGGCTAGCTTAGAACTCACTAAGTAGCCCAGGTTGGTCTGAAACTCACAGTAATTCTTTTGCCTTAGCCTCCCAAGAGCTGGGATTGCGTGCCTTGGCCACGATGCCTTGCTAGGATCCTGGTCTATAATACATCCCTATACACCACATTATTTAAATCATGCTTTTTATTTTAAAATCTGGATGCCAAGGAACTCTGCTGAGTGTCTATGGCACCCTAAAACTAGACATACTTATGCCTAGGTGAATGGAAGGATCCACTTACTGGCATATGGCATGATCCTGATATTTAATACGGGGAAGAGGCCATGTTTCTGTTTTTTCCACAGGATGCTGCAGGAGCGTGCTAGCTGTCAGAGTGACTGGTGTGACATGCTGATGCTGAGACAAAGAATGATGCTGACCCGTGAGCTTGCTGAGCGCCCTGACAACGGTGACAGGAAAGCTGTTTTGGACGTATGTTCCTGACCCATCTTTGCTTGCCTATATCCCAGATTGGCGACCAGTTATTCTGACTCAGTCATGGACTGGTTTAGAAATCAATCCAATATTGGAAAACAGGAAATGACAGTCTTCATTTGGAAGGCTGGTTCTGGACATTTTCAGAGACATATTTGGAAGTTAGTTGCAGTTCTTTATGAAGTTACATTTGCAGTGGATAAAATTGGACAGGATCTGGATTTCAAACAAGTGTTGGTACACATGTTTAAGCTCCTAGTCTTTTATTCCTTCAACACGGGGGACTATGTACAGCCCTCCATGAGGAATGTTACTTTTACATCAATCATTTAGGAGTAGTAAAGAATTCTGTGGCTAAAGTTCAAGAAGGACTAGCTAAAAGGAAAAGAGAAAAAGGACCAGAATCAGGGATGGTTTGAATCCTGGTTCTCCATTTCCCTATGGCTTACAACTTTAACTTCTACACTGCTTGGACCATCATATTCTTGTTGATTTTAACTTTTGAACCTTGCATTTTAAACAGGTTGTTTGCCTTCACACAGGATCACCTTCAGCAAGCTCAGCAGTTCACCATGGCAGTTATTCATGGCTATGAAGAAGTGCATTGCGTGCATATTCGTATGTCCTTTGTGGCTTTGGTCTGAATGGGAAAGAGTGTGCTACAAAAGGCCAGTAGTCAGGGATGGGGAAGAGTATTTTTGAGTTCCTATTGACAGAGACATACATCAAAAGCTCTGTTTGTTCTCCCTGACAGGTAAGAGGAACAATACAAACACTGACCTAAGACAGGCACGGCTGCCTGGCCACTCTATACCCTAGACGGGATTATGGAAAACAAGTAAATCTTGTGCCCCAAGTAAATCCAGCTCATCTTTAAACAACAAAAAAGGGGGAACTTGTGCCGTTCTCCCAGCTTTGAGTTGGCTAAACACACCTTGAGTGCTTGCCACAATTGGTTTCATGACCTAGGTGCAGTCCTCTGGCCTCCCCACATTTACAATTTCCTACAGTAGCTTTGAGGAGCAGACCACCCGCTGAGCTTGCCTGGCAACAGAATCCAGCTTAAACAAAGGATGGGGTCTGTGGGCTCTCCCCTTAGAAACGCAGTGCTGACTGTTAGACTTTGAGCCTTGGTCAGAACTTTTGTCTTGGCTCCATCCTTCTCTGCCACCCTGTCCTTTTTCATCTCCAGTCCCCCCTTTCGGGTAGACCCAAGTCTTCAAGGCTGCTGGATTCTACAAGCTCACTCACGGTGCTGAGCGCACACAGTGATGATCAGAGTCCTTCCAGGAGTGGACCCACAGTGCCGCCATGAAGGACACCCGTTGGAAGGGCTCCACGGTCCTCTTGGGAACCGCAGACTGTTTGTTTTTCTGCTCAGGCTCATCAATGTGTAAGGATTTTTTTTAATTTTTAAGTATTGACTTTTCTTGTAGGGAGGGGGAGATGGACACATGTCCCTGCATGCAGGTGGAGGTCAGAAGACGACATTTAGGAGTTGCTTCTTTTCTTTACCCTATAGGTCTTGGGACTTAAACTCAGGCTTGGCAGCAAGTGCCTTTCGTCACCTGATGCAGCATTTGGCCAGGCCACTGTCACCCCTCTTTGACAGACAGATCTGCTGATGTCCTGGCTAGGCAGGAAACCCACCCCTCCCCCAACTCGACTTCATCTGTAGGACGTGTTCGTCCCACCGTAGCTGCTTTGAGGAAGGTGCTGCTTTAACAAGATGAAGGCCTTTTCAACCAAGAGGCCATGCAAGCTTCCAAATCTTTAGTACGGGAGATGCATTCCTCTCTGGGTAAGGACACAACCATCCCAATCAATAATGTGTGAAACTGGGCCTGGAGAGATGGCCCGGTGGCTGAGAGTGCCTCCTGCTCTCTCGGGGGACCCAGGTTCAGTTCCCAGCATCCACATTGGAAGTTCATGACTACCTGTGCCTAACTCTGGTTCCAGGGAACTCTGACATGTCTGGCCTCCATGGGCACCTGGCCTGCATGTGGTACACACATGTATGTGGCGGTATTCACACACACACACACACACACACACACACAAAATTGCACATATATACAGGGCGGCACTCACACATACACATAAAATCTTTTTTTGTTTGTTTGTTTTGTTTTTAGTTTTTCAAGACAGGGTTTCTCTGTGTAGCCCTTGCTCTCCTGGAACTCCCTCTGTAGACCACACTGGCCTCGAACTCAGAGATCCACCTGCCTCTGCCTCCCAAGTGCTGGGATTAAAGGCGTGTGCCACCACTGCCCGGCTAACATAAAATCCTTTTTAAAATGTGCAAAAGACACCAGTTCTCTCACCCAGTGAGTATTGGGTGAGCCCTTGAACCTTGGCCAGCTCTGAGGTGTCACACGCATAGCAGGCAATGCTTAGTGACATCACATTTCCAGGGGTGGAGAGAGCAATGGTTAGGGTGGCCCAACCAAGGTGAGGGGGCTTGGGGATGTCGAATAGCCACTAGGGAGTAAGTTACCGGGGGATCTCAGGGGAGAGAATTTCAAGCAGAGGAAATGGTTACGGCAGAAGTCTTGTCTTAGGGACACGCTTAGGGTGTTCAAGAGTCAGCAGAAGACTGGACTGTGCTTGGAGGAGCAGAGCTAGGAAGAATCAAATGAGGCTGGAGCGATGAGGGAGAGGAGCCAAAACTTGCCAAGTATCTAAGGGGTGTGGATCTGGGCCTGGGGAGTCGGCTCAGTGGGTAGAAGGCCTCCGGGAGTTCCAGGTGAAAGAGGAGAAACACGCACACACACACACACACACCCATACATACATACATACATACATACATACACCACACACCACACACCACACATGCATAGAACATACACACACATGCATACAACACACACAGATACCACACATGCATATACCACACATACACCACATATACAAACAAACCTACATACCACACACACAATCACACACAGGCTACACAGTCAATTACACATACACAATCACACACACCACACATACAATCACACATATGCGGCACATACAACATGCAATCACACACATAATCAAATATACCATACAATCACACACATACCACATAATCATACACACAACATACACACACCACACACACTCACACACACAATTACATATACAACACACCCACACAATCACACATACACACAACACCACACACAATAATACACACATACCAGGCTGGTGAGATGGCTCAGCAGTTAAGAGTACTACTGCTCTTCCAAAGGTCTTGAGTTCAAATCCCAACAACCACATGGTAGCTCACAACCATGCATAATAAGATCTGAGATCTTCTTCTGGTGTGTCTAAAGACAGCTACAGTGTACTTACATATAATAAACAAATACATTTTTTTTTTTGGTTTTTTGAGACAGGGTTTCTCTGTGTAGCCCTGGCTGTCCTGGAACTCACTCTGTAGACCAGGCTGGCCTCAAACTCAGAAATCTGCCTGCCTCTGCCTCCCAAGTACTGGGATTAAAGGTGTGTGCCACTACCACCCGGCACAAATAAATCTTTAAAAAATATATTTAAAAAAATACACACATACCACACACATAATTACACTTACCACATACACACACCACACACACACACAAAAAAAAATCACCCACACAAACCCAACACACATTCACACATACAATTATGCACACCACACACATACAATCACACATACACAATACACACACCACACATACAATCACACATACATCACAATCACACACATATACCATACACATAATCACACATACCCAACACACACTTTCATATACACAGTCATGCACACAAGCATGCACACACACGCACACCACACATACAATCATACATACACAATACACACACACACATTGCATATACATCACACACAATTATGCACATATACCATACACATAATCACACATACCCAACACACACTTTCACATACACAGTCATAGACACACACACACACCCCACACGGGTCTCATGTATTCCAGACTGGTCTTGAACTTCTGGTCCTCTTGCCTCTATCTCCCGAGCAGGCGTGTGCAATCACGTGTGTAATCACACCTGGCTCGGAAGCCAGCGTTTTGGGCCAAGTGTGCTGGAGCCCTTGCAAGCTTTTGAGCAGAGGGACATGATGAGAGCTACACTTGAAAAGGCTCCTTCTGGGGCTGGAGAGATGGCTCAGCAGGTAAGAGCACTGACTGCTCTTCCAAAGGTCATAAGTTCGGATCCCAGCACCCACATGGTGGCTCACAACCATCCCTAAAGAGATCTGACGCCTCTTCTGGTGTCTGAAAACAGCTACAATGTACTTACATATAATAAATGAATAAATAAATCTTTCTTTAAAAAAAAAAAAAAGAAAAGGCTCCTTCTGTGGGAAGGACAGAATCCTAAGAGCCTAAGGTGCAGCAAGGCAGAATAAAAGTTCCACACAAGGCGCTTGGGAAGAAGTGTCAGGTAGATCTCTGAGAGTCTGAGGCTAGCTAGCCTGGGCTGTATAGTGGGTCCCAGGCTGGCTAGAGCTACAGAGTGGAAACTCCATCTCCAAATTAAATAAATAAGATAAAGTGGGTGCAATCGGGCCAGATTAAGGTGGCTGTGGTGGAGGAGGGGGAAGGGGTTAATATTCTTGGCTCTCCTGTTACATATTATTTAAAATAGTATCACCAGGTGACTGAGGGGTTTCTTCCTGCGGCGGGGGGTGGGGGGGGTGGGGGGTGGGGGTGGGGGGGGAGGCTCTGAACAGAGCAATGCTAAATGTGGCCCCTGGGAACCAGCGTCCTCTCACATTCCACGCGTGAGTTTTATGAAGGGCTTCTCTGAGACCCTTCAAGGTACACAGATCATCCTCAACTTCCCAGGTAGGGAAATGTCAAGTCCACAAGGAGCATCTAAGCCAGGAGCCCTAGTGATAGCCCATCCTTCCAGCACTTGGCAGGGAGAGGCAGAAGGGTCGGGAGTTCAAGGCCTGTCTAGGGTACATGACACCCTTCCTCAAAAGCATAATGGCAAAAGCAGGGTGTGTGGTGGATGGCTGATCGTAAATGTCAACTTGATGAAATTTAGGCCCTCCTGGGAGACAGGCCTCTGGATGTCCCTGGGGGCTGGGTGGGAAGGGTTATCTCTGGTAGGTTAATTAAGGTGGGAAGATACACGGTAATGACGGGTGAAGCCAGTCACCAGGATGGGAATCTGAAGTGTATAAAAGGGAGGAGGTGAGCTGGGAGTAAACGTTCATCTCCCACCCCCACCCCACCCCCGCCTCACCCCGGCTGTGGTCGCCATGTGACCAGCAACCTCAAGCCCCTAATCCTGTGATTTACCCCTCCATGCTGCCTGCAACCTGGAATCGTGAGCCAAGACCAAGCCTCTTCTCCCTTCAGTTGCTTTGGCCATGTTCTCTTATAACAGCCATGGGGAACACAATGAGGGTGGGGTCGTGCCCCAGAACACATCTAAAACCATGTAAGTAAGCCGCAAGGCAGAAGCTGTCTTCACGCGGCCACCTATAAGGCCGATGTAGGAGAAGCAGATCTAGATGCTAGCCTTAGGATAGAGCACTCAGAAGAGTCAGTTGGCACCGAGGAGAGGGACCTAGAACCTAAGGAAAGTATCCTTCAAGCTATCAAAGGGGCGGGGGGGAGATGGCTCCGTCATTAAGGCGCCTGCCCTGGGAACATGAGGGCCTGGGATTGGACTCCTGGCATTTGTCCTAATTCTAGCGCTGAAAGGCTGGAGACAGGGGGATGTTCGGAGTTCACTGGCCAGCAAGTCCAGGCAATCAGTAGGTTCCAGGCTCAGTGAGAGGCCCTGTCTCAAAACATGGCATGATAGGGATAAGATATCAACCTTTGGCCTTCACATGCATGTACATCCACATGCATGTTCATTTATACAAATGCATGGACATACATAGCCCACACACATACCAGGCATTACCTCTCCTGCTTTCCTCTATGGTGGAGAACTTGTCACATAGCCCTTGTCTGGGGTGGCCTTACCTTGCACCTCCTCTCTTTCCTAGCTTTCCAAGCACGGCAATGATAGAGCCACGTACTGCCATCATAGGGCATCGTGGGATATCAGCTCGTCTAAGGTCGCAGAGGCCAGCACGAGTTCTGGCCGTTTAGAATAAAGACAAAGGAAACTGGAGAGATGGCTCAGTGGTTAAGAACGCTAGCGGCTTTTCCGGAGGACTGGGGTTCAATCCCCAGCACCCTCATGGTGGTTCACAGCCATCTGTAAGCCCAGTTCCAGGGGATCCCATGCTCTCTTCTGACCTCTGTGAGCACACAGATAGTGAACCTAGTCTCATGCAGGCAAAACACTGATGTGCATAAACAATAAATCTAAAGCTATTAAACAAAAGAATAAAGACTATCATCAGTTGCAAGGAGACTTTAGAATAGTCTCCTGTTGTACAGCACTATCCTGAGAGCCAAATATATCTGTATAAAGTCATTTGCATAAAGTTTTGTCCTAGTTGAACTTGGCTTTGGGGTCGTGGGGAGGTCACCAGATGGGGAGGGGCTCCATCTGGGGGTCTATAGGGAAGCAAGCGTCCACGCTTCATGCAGACTTTCCAGTGTGATTGCTTTAGGGTCGCCCACACTCCTAACCACAACCCATCTCACGCTCTGTAAGTAAGCCTGATAAACTTGTGGCTTTCCCAAGGTGAACTCTGGCAGAACCAAATTTTTGTCATTGTTGGGATCGTGGAAGGAGACGGGTGGACTGCTTAGTTCCCTCCCCCCATCCCAGAGAAAACTCTCTTACTTCCTTAGGGGTTAGTGTGCAGTGCCAAGAAAAATCAGAGAAAGGCAGGTAGGATGACCAGAAGCACAGAGGGACTTTGGTTCGACTGGCTAAATGCCCATGGAGAAGATAAGATGTGGGCTGGAGAGATGGCTCAGTGGTTAAGAGCACTGGCTACTCTTCCAGAGATCCTGAGTTCAATTCCCAGCAACCACATGGTGGCTCATAGCCATCTGTGATGGGATCTGATGCCCTCTTTTGGTTTGTTTGAAGAGAGTGACAGTATATATAAGTCTTTAAAGGGAAAAAAGATAAGATACAAGTCTATAACAGAATAATGGTTCAGTAGTAATGGCCCTTTTCATCCAACTCTATCATGTTTATTTTTTTAAAGATTTATTCATTATTATATGTAAATACACTGTAGCTGTCAGTGTTCTTAACTGCTGAGCAATCTCTCCAGCCCCTATTTATTTATTTTTTACATTTATTTATTTTATGTATGTGAGTACCCTGTTGTTGTCTTCAGACACACCAGAAGAGGTCATCAGATCCCATTACAGATGGTTGTGAGCCACCATGTGGTTGCTGGGATTTGAACTCAGGACCTCTGGAAGAACAGTCAGTGCTCTTAACAGCTGAGCCGCCATCTCTCCAGTCCCCTATCATGCTTACTTTTATTTATGTGTGTGTTAACAAACATGTATGCAATGTTCACAGAAGTCAAAAGAGGATGTCTGATCCCTTGGACCTGGAATTACAGGCCACTGTGAGCCACCTGTTGTGGGTACTTGGGAACCAAACTCAGGTCTTCAGCAAAAGCAGAAATTCTTTTTACACCTGGGCTACCTCTCTAGGCCCACAGTTCTATTCTTTTAAAATTATCAAGCAAATAAAACTGGGATTAATATCTTTGTAGAAATAAATCACCAGAGGACATATTGAAGAAGGTCTTTCTTTAGGTGGGAAAAGAAGGAGACTTGACTTGAGAATTTGCCAGTATGTTGGGCCAGCAAGATGGCTCAGTGAGTATATAGGGGCTTGCTGCTAAGCATAAGGACCTGAGTCTGATTTCCTGGACCTAAATGGTGAGAAGAGAAAACTGAAAATTGCAAGTTCTCCTCTGACCTCCACACTTACACACACACACACACACACATACACTGAATAAATGTAATGTTTTTTCAATATTAGAAAATTTTGTTAGTACAGAGATGCACTGGGGGGCAACCCAAATACATCCACTGTCTGAACAAAAATTTCTTTCGAGTAGAAAAAGGAAGTCCTCTCCATCTTTCCCCAAAGGGTCCCAGAACACACTAAAAAATGAGAGGTAATCATTAACATGACACCCAAAGGAGACAAGATGCTACAATTAGATCTCATTTTGAGTCAAAATCAGATTGAAAAATGAATCTATAGATGGAAGATTTATAACCGGTTAATAAAGGAGTTGAGGATATCGGGGTACATCCTTCATCTTCCTGATTGTTGCCATGGAGATGTCCAACGTCCTTAGAGAAAATGGTACTTGGAGTATAAAACAGTATTTCCTAAGCATGACTTCTCAGTATCTGGATCCTCACAACTAGAAAGAGTTAGACCCGAAGGAGGGATTACATCACAGGGTTCAGTTAGCGGAAGAAAGGGAGATTCTGATAAATCAACTGCTACTCATACAACAGTTAACCCGCACTGGGGTATGGCCGGAACTATCCTCTGAGAAACTGGGATCACAAGAGAACAAGGCGGGGGTAACCATTCTGGGCGCCATTGAAGTAGGGGACGTTCATAATGTATGGTCTACATTATTACATGAGGCCTTACTTGTAGGTTAAAGACTAATGTATATAAATGGTGTTATGGTTTCTCCTTCCTCCTCCCCTCCAAGAAAATCCCAAAACCTCAGTCCATCAAAGGCAACAGTCCCATCTCCTTCTCTTTTCTTTTCTTTTTCTTTCTTTTTTTTTTTTTTTACCTGGTTCTCTGCCTCCGGGTTGTAGGAACTTTCAGCCCCGCCTTCCTGCCCATCTAAGCCCCGCCTTCCTGCCCATCTAAGCCCCGCCTCCCAGACCCACCTGTGTGCCCAGCCCCTGACGTTGCCGCGGGGCTTCAGCGGCCCGCAGGATCCCGGATCCTCATTGGTCCATCCGCCCACCGGCCTGCCCAGTCCACCAATGGCAACGGCGCTGGGCGGGGGGGAGTGCCCACATCCAAGATGGCGCCCCCAGGAGCTGGGAGCGGGTGACCGGCGGCGGGGAAGCGGCCTGGGCTGGCCCTCAGATTGCGGGGTCCCGGGGGCCTGTCGCGGGGCGCCCCCGTGACCCACCGACCAGGCCTTCCCCCGGGCCGGAGAGATGGCCGCCGAGAACAGCAAGCAGTTCTGGAAGAGGAGCGCCAAGCTGCCGGGGAGGTGAGCCCAGGACGCTAAGGGGAGTGGGGATTGGACCCAAAGCCTTCCAGATCCTGCTCCTTGAATCCCTCCGTCTTGGGGCGCCCCCAGGCCAGAGGGCTGGGGTCGGGGTAGCCCAGGCTGGAGCAGCTGTCAATCAGAGGTGCCTGGCCAGCTTGGGTGTGGGGTGCAGACTGGGGTCTGGGGGCGGGGAGCCTCAGCTGGGAGGTGTCGGAGGACCCGGTGTGAGGGGCAGCGGAGTTGGGCGAGTTGCCATTGCCAGTCTGGCCTTGGAGGGCCACCTGCAGACCGCTTCCGACTTTGTACAGAACTCCTCCGGGGTCTCCAACAGCACGGGTGGCTGCTTGCATGAGGGTGGGTGGCCCCATGGCCTCGGTTCCCAGCCCATCATCACCTTCCTGTCTTCCCTTTGGACTCCTCAGGGCTTCTGATGGGAGAGCCTGGGGCAGGCCTGCAGGGGTGTGAGCCTGGAAGGAGAGGGGGAATCCTCAAGCCTGACCTTACTTTGTCTTGAGTTGGCTCTTTCTCGTTAGAAATTATCGCGGGGTGGCCGCAGGATGGGGATTGCTACTCCTTTCGGCATTTCCTAATTACTTGTGCAATCCCCGAGAAGTGATGATCTTTTAGTGCAAAGGCACTAGATTCTTTTATTCTTCAATTTTGTGGGAGAGCAGGCCTCCCAAGCAACTTATTTTCTTCTTAGTGTTCCTTTCTCTTCTTGGTGTGTGTTGAACAATTGTCTCTCAGTCAGTCTGCCTTTGGTTTACTGGTTCCGTTTGTTTTGGGTGGCGTCCTGAAATGTGAAAGCCCTATGTGTTTAAGCTTTCTGCCAGCCATAGGCTGCTCGGTGTTAGAATTTGCCTCATAGCCATTCCTTAGTGATTTGCCTGTTGTCTTTTTGTTCAGGTGTACCCCTTTGACCTGTGACCTCTCGCCCTCTTACCTTCCTCCTTTCTCTCCCTCTCTTCCTCTCCCCCTCTCTCCCTTTCTCTGTCTCCTCCTTCTCTTCCCCTCTCCTTCCCTCTCCTTCTCCCTCTCTCCTCACCATCTCTCTTCACACTTGAAGACACTCTGCCACTGGGCACAGCCTCAGCCCCACCCCCTTCAAGCAAAAGAGGAAGGAGAGTCAGTCTCGGCTGTGTAACTTTTCTGAGCTGTCATTAGACACGTGGAGAAAGTTGAGGGACCAGAAAGAAAGTTGAGGGACCAGGTTTTAGCAACGCGTATTAATATCGTACCAGGGAAGGCAAAGGTAGCTCTGGATTGAAGGGCTGCGGGGTTCCGGTGTTCACACGCTGAGCAGCCACACTGTGTTTTTAGATAAGCTCCGCTTCCTGTCACTGATTTTTTTCCTTCCTGCTTGAGTGAGCTCTCCAGCTGATCTCACTGTTCTTCTCAGCGAGTGTGCTGTGGAGGGATCATTACAGTTTGATATCCTAAGATAACGATCAGTGGGAAAAAACGGTTACATCAGGAAGCAGGGGTGAGGACAATGGGAGATGGATGGTCTTTGTGCCTTTGGACTGCCAGATGTGGCGCATTAATGGCCTTTTGTTTTCTTTATTTCTTCTACTGGCCTATAGGAAGTCAACTTTTTATTAAAGATTTATTTATTTATTATATGTAAGTACACTGTAGCTGTCTTCAGTTGCACCAGAAGAGGGCGTCAGATCTCATTATGGATGGTTGTGAGCCACCACGTGGTTGATGGGATTTGAACTCAGGACTTTCAGAAGAGCAGTCAGTGCTCTTAACGGCTGAGCCGTCTATCCAACACAGAAGTCAACTTTTTAAAAGTACTACTTTAAATAATTATATTTATTTATTTATTTAATTGTGTGTGTGTGTGTGTGTGTGTGTGAGAGAGAGAGAGAGAGAGAGAGAGATGGTGCTCATGTAGAGGGCAGAGGACAGTTTACGGGGAGTCAGTTCTCTGCTTCCACCCTGTGAATCTCAGGGTTTGAACTCAGGTCATCAGGCTTAGTGGCAAGCACCATTATCTGCTGAGCCCTCTTGATGGCCCAAAAGCATTACTTTTGCTAGATAGGAAGAATCTTCAGTTTCCTCAACTCTCTGGCTTCCTTCTTCATTTTGAAACACAGAGCCACGGAGGCAAGAATTCCGGAGTCCAGGTCCTCATAACTTATCATTATTATTACCCTTGTCGACGGCGTCATCATTGTCATTCTGATTATTGTACCTGTAGGATTCACAATCTATCTAAGCTTCAGTTCCCTGTAAAGTGGGGAATAATTATCTGAAGGCTAACAGAAATGCCCTGTTTGTAAAGAACCCAGGACAGTGTTTATTCAGCACTGTACTTGCTCCATAAATGGTCATTATTAATTGTCCTCTTGTTATTAGAGCAAGCAAACATTACCAGGCCGTGTCTCAGCTCCCCAGGACTGGTTATCTGTCTCTTTTTTTTATTGAGGCGTAAAAATGTTGCCATGATCCGTAAACCATGATGCCTACCTTGCCTGGTGAGGGAAGTATTGTCCCCTGTACATTCTTGGCAGAGAGCCCCCGAGCTCAGGGCTGTGGGGAAAAGCTGCTGTTTGTTTCCATAGAAGGTGTTTTGGTTTCAGAACAGAACTTTTACGTCTGAAAGTTGAGTCCGGGAAAGTTTTCTTGTGAATTTGCCGGTGAATGAGCCTGTGCCCAGGTTCTCAGAGGTGTAGAAAAAGAAAGCTATTTTTCTCTTCTTTGCAGTTTGAAAGGTGAGAAAAAGTCCAAGTTGTATCCGATTGCTTTCAGATTCTTTGATCACGATGGAACATAGAAATTTTGTTAGAATAGCCTAAGTAAACAAACAAACAAACAAAAACACCAAAACCCCCAAACCAAAAAACCAAAATGGTGGAGAGACAACTTAGCTGTTATGAGCACTGGCTGCTCTTCCAGAGGTCCTGAGTTCAAGTCCCGGCAGTCGGCAGTTCACAACCTTCTATAATGGATCTGATGCCCTCTTCTGGCATGCAGGTGTACATGCAGAGAGAGCACTCATCTACATAAAAATACATGAATAAATAAATCTTTAAAAGAAAAAAAAAAACCCAAAGCATTCTTTAAATTTTGTTTGTTTGTTTTGAGACAAAGTCTCACTATATAGCCCTAGCTGTCCAGGAACTCAACTACATAGACCAAGGCTGGCCTTGAACTCACAGAGGTCATCCGCTTTCCTATGCCTCCAGAGTACTGGGATTAAAGGCATGCATCAACACTGCCCTTCAGTTTACTTTTTGGGATGGGGTTTCACTAAGTTCCCTTAGCTTGCCTAGAACTCACTGTGTAGACCAGGCTGGTCTCAGACTCAGAGAGATCCACCTGCTTCTGCCTCCTAAGGGCTGGGAACAAAGGTGTGCCCCACCAGACCAGCATATTTTTAAGTGTTCAAGTGACTTGCCTGCATGTATGTATAGCGCTTGAACACCCCGTGTTGGTGGCAGAGGGCATAAAAGTGATTATGACTCCCTGGAACAGGAATTATGAATGGTGTGAGCTGTCATGTAGGTTCTGGGAACCAAACTTTTGGGTACTCGTCTGGAGGGATAGGTGCTCTTAACTGTGGAATTGCCATTCCCTCTCCACCAAATTTTTGTTTGCCTGCATGTATGTAAGTGGATTGTGTGTGTCAGGGCCTGTAGAAGTCAGAAGAGGACAGTAGGTCCCTTGGAACTGAAGTTGCAGGTGACCGAGAGCCACCATGCGGCTGCTGAGAACTGAACTCAGGTCCTCTGCGAGAACAGCCAGTGCTCTGACCACTGAGCCATCTCTCCTGCCTCTGATTTCAAGACATTTCTGAAAAATATTTATTTTTAGACAGCGTCTTATGATATGCTCTGGTTGGCCTGGGATTCCCTGTGTAGACCAGGATGGTCTTAAATTCACTGAGAGCCAAAAAGGTGGAGCACACCTTTAATCCCAGCCCTCAGGAGGCAGAGGCAGAGGCAGAGGCAGGGGCAGAAGGGCAGAGGCAGAGGCAAACAGATTTCTGTGAGTTGGATGCCAGCCTTGTCTACAGATTGAGTTTTAGGACAGCCAGGGCTACACAGAGAAACCCTGTCTTTAAAAACAAAAACAAACAAACAAACAAAATGCACAGAGCCATCTGTGTGAGTTCCAGGACAGCCAGAGCTATACAGAGAAACCCTGACTTGCAAAACAAAACAAAAAAACATAAAACAACTATAATATCACCGAGATCCATCTGCCTCTGCCTCTGGACGCTGGGATTAAAGGGCTCTGCCAGCACACCCAGCCTAGGTCACTGTACTGATGTGTAGGCAGATAGGACAGCTCATATCATTGTTACAAAATGGACCTCTGTACATAATGCAGGCTCAGGAACCTAATTGTCGGGGTTAAAATCCCACGTCTGGAGAGATGGCTCAGTGGTTAAGAGCACTGACTGCTCTTCCAGAGGTCCTGAGTTCAGTTCCCAGTAACCACATGGTGGCTCACAACCATCTGTATAGGATCTAATGCGCTCTTCTGGTGTGTGTCTGAAAACAGCTACAGTGTACTTATAAATACAATAAATAAATTAAATAAATAAATCTTTAAAAAAAGATCCCAGGTCTGACACTAACTAGGTGACCTATCTCCAAACAAACAAACAAACAAACAAGCACACAAAAACTAAAAAGAGGGTCAGGGGGTGTAGCTCAGTGGTAGAGCAGTTGTCTGAGACCTTGAGGTCAAGTCAGTTCCAACACCAGGAAAACCCATTTTAGCCAACCTGAGAAAGCGGGTGACTTGGTCCTGTGTCTTCAGTGGCTCCAGGACATTCACACCCCCACCGCTTTTATCCACTTAGTGTCAGGAAGGTGGCTAGACAGTGGGACAAATACCTTTCTCAGCTTTGTCATACACAGCCAGACCTTGCAGCACTACCCCCTCCCACCTACCCCCACCCCCATCCTCAGTTCTTCGAGGACTGGTGTGGGAGGGAGGCAAGCTAGGTGGTCCCTGTATTCACAGTGAGCCAGGCAGTGAGGGCTGGGGGGGGGGGGCAGGTGAGTTCAGATCCTTGAGACTTTGCAGATTATTGGCTCTGGGGCGGAGGGAGGGGGGTCACGCCCAAGGACTGATCTGTAGAGAAGCAGCCAAGTAAGAGGCTAGTGGGCAGAGGCACCTGCCACCAAGCCCGAAGACCCGAGTTCAGTCCCCAGGACCTGCATGGTGGAAGGAGAGAAGTGACTTCCATGTGTATGATAGATGGACGTGCAGTACACACACACACACACACACACACAGAGTAATAAAAAAAATAAGCCAAGTTCTTCGGCAGAATGCTGAGCTCCGCCATACTTGATTTCCTTACATTTGGAGCAAGAGGCTTGGACTGAGTGGGCCTCGAGGTCTGGACCGCTTGTTAGTGAGCGTCACCTTTCCAACTCAGCAGGCATGCTCGGCTCTCAGGAGCAGACGCGAGGGCCACATAGAAGGTGGGCTCTTGTGAGCTGATCTTTCGAAGTAGCAAATTGCTGCCGGGTGAGCAGCCGAGGGTGGCAAAACTGCCTAACACTAGAACTCTGGCCTACGACCCCTGTGGATAAGAAAAGTGAGGGCAGATAGGAAGGCGACTTTCCCGGGCCACAGTGCTGAAGTGGGGACTCCTCGCCCCAGTGCCCTGCCTCTCGGCGCTTCTGCAGTCCACGTAGTGTGGGCACGTGTCGTGAAGGGCACAGGAGAGACCATGACAGTGCCAGCTGCTCACTTCCCCCCACCCTTGTTTCTGGACCCGCTGCTAGGCCTTCTCTTGTTTTTAAGCAAAAAGCTTGTTAGCAATTTTTCCTGAGATGTTATTTCTTTTTATTTTCTGTGTATGGGGGTTTTGCCCGTACAAACATCTGTGCGGCCCGTGCATGCAGTGTCTTAGAGGCCAGATGAGGTCATTGAATTCTTTGGATCTGGAGTTACAGACAGTTGTGAGCCTCTGGGTGCTGGGATTGCAGTCCTGGTCCTCTGGAAGAACAACTTGTGCTCTTATGAGCAGAGCCATCTCTCCAGCCCCCGAATGCTTGCTTTTAAAGTCGAGGAGGGCTGGGGATGTGGCTGGGGCTGGGACTCAGTCGGCAGAGTCCTTGGGTTCAGTTCCTAGTGCCGCCTAAGGCCAAGTGGAACGTTGGTGGTGTGTGCTTGTAATCACAACACTGGGAGGGTAAGGTTGGACAGTCGGAAGTTCAGGCATAGCCTCAGCTACATGTGGAATTGGAGGTGACCCTGTGCTACATAAGTATCAAACAAAACAAAATAAAACTCAAGGGAGTCATGATTAGTCAAGTTGAGGTTGTTAGTATTGAAGGAAGCTGAGGTGCTGGCCCCACCGTCTAGTCTTAGAATTTGTGCGGTGGAGGCCGGAGCGGAGTTGGAGAATGGCGGTCCCTGAGGCACATGGTCACCTTTTAACTAAGGTCTCCCTGCCATGTGGTGGCCTTCCATAGCTTTTAGGAATCTGATAGTAGACCAGTGCAGCGGCCAGTGTTTGCCTTGGAAATGTTTTTTTGCTGATAAAGTCAGTGACTATAGAAGGCACTGAATTACTGCAGAAAAGGCCAGCCTCGGGGGCTAGAAGGCTCCACCACAGAGCACCAGTGTGAGCCGAGTCCCGTTGCCAACGTTCTTGGCATTTAACACGGGCCGTTCTATTCCGCTGTTTGCTCAGCCTCCGTGTCTGCCGGGCCTTTCCCACCACGGCTGTCCCAGTGTTGCTACCGGGTAAGAAACCTCTGGCAACACATTCAGATGGTTTGTCTTCTCCAATGTGGCCGAGGCGAGCCCCTTGGTTGCAGGCTGTCTCCTCAGAGCGTGTGTGGTGTGCTGTGGGTAGCAGCACGTCAGGTTGCAGCTTTCAGGTGTACCAGAGAGGGGTCGAAAGCAGGTGGAGTTCTGACGTCACCCACTCGGGCTGGTGAGTGCCGGCCTGCCACGAGGGCACCTTTTAGAAGATGAAAGTCTGCTCAGCTGCGCTCCCCCCGCTGAAGAGAACACACGGCTGGCCTGCCGGCTTTCCGGTTTTTCCACTAAGCATATGTCATGTTTGTGATCAGATATATGATCAGATAAAGCAGACGTGGAGCTGGTCGGAAACTTGGGGCCCAGTGAAAACAGCCAGCTGTGGAGGGAGCCTGCTGGGCTGGGCCCGGAGCTCAGGGACGGTGCGCTTACCCCTGCAGCCAAAGCCCTAGATCTCCCCAGCGTCACAAGACCGAGAAGAGAGCGAGGGGGGAGGAGGAGAAAGAGGAAGAAGAGGAGGAGGAAGAGGAGGAGGTGGAGGAGGGAGAGGAAAAGAGGAGGGGGAAGAGGAGGAGGAGGAGGAGGAGTAGAGAACACAGACATTGATTAGGCTGGTGAGTGTGCTCGGCAGGTAAGAGACTGGCTTCCACAGACCCGGCCACCTGGATTCCCTCCCCAGAACCCACGGTGGAAGGAGTGACTCCTGAAAGTTGTCCTCTGACCTCCACCCATATGGGATGTTGTCACATTTAGGAACAGTGCACAAGAGTAACAAAGAGAAGAAAAGAAACTAGTGAAGCCTAGCGTTGGACAGAAGGGTCCCTGGAGCTCAGGGCGCAGCCAGCCGCTGGGGAAGGACAGACATCAGGGTCTCTGTAAACTGCGGAGGTGTGAGAGCAGGCCCATCCCCGTGGGTGTGCACTATCTTTTCCTTGCACGTTCCTTTCTTTGAAAGTGGCAGTGAATGCTTACACACTCCAGTTAGGGAAGAGCCTCATAGTGTAGTCTAGGCTGGCTTGGTGTGCTCTATGTAGCTGAGGCTAGCCTCGGTCTGCTAAGTTCTAGAATCGCACATCCCATCCCACCCCATTCCAGCCACTCATGGGGCAAATGTCTATTCTAAGGTGGCGTGGTGACCAGCTCGTCCCAGCACCAAGTGTGCGGGTCTCACACACTGGTTGGCCCAGGCTCATAGGTGAATTATTTAAAGTTTTTTGAATTATTTTGTGTGTATGTCTGGGACAGAAAAGATTGCCGGGTCTTCTAGAAGTGGAGTTTGAGCTCCCATGTGGGTGCTTGGATTCGAACCCTTCTCTTCTGGAAGAGCAGCCAGCGCCCCTGACCACTGAGCCACTCCAGGCCCCTGCTAGGTGAACCGGTCAGTAGATGGCGCCTTTGCTCTCCTGCTCTGTGGTCAGGCCCCTGTGATAGTCTTGGTTTCTTTTATAACTTCCCACCTGTCTTCACTGAGGCTCTGATTTATTATACTAAGTGTCCCTGGTTCAGATACATCATAGTCTAGTTCAAGAACACGCTAACAAATTCGATTTAGGCTCTGATGCCTCTGCGGCCGCGGCCAGTCATTTATCAGAGCCTTTCTGGCTGTGCCAGCATGGCAGCCAGAGCCTTTGAAAAGTAGTCTCCCGGGAGCGGAAAGGCCTCCTCCTTGGTGGTTGATGGCCTCTGGCCCTTAGGTCTTTATGATTCCGTAGGCCTTTTCTCAGAGAAGATTTGAAGATCTTACTTTCTTACTAGTCAGCTAACCTAACTGGCCTGGTGGGATCCTTCTGCCTTGTAGCATGTAAGAGAGGGCTTTAGACCTGAGAGTCCAAAGATTGAACCTGGGAGGTTCTGAAAATGTTCCAATGCAGGCCGTGGCCCCTGGGTCGCCATGTTGTATTTTAACTTTTGTCTTGGTGTCAGTTCCTTCTCCCTCTCTCCGTGAGCCAGACTCTCCCTGTACTCCGATACCTCTTGGATTTTTCCTGTAGGAAACGATAGGAACACATCTCATAGCCTTTTGGGGTTATCGCTTCTAGCGGTCTGTGGAACAAGTCAGTAATCTTCCAGAGAGGTTAGGGAGTCAACCTTCTTAGAGCAGAAAAGGTCCAGGGTGTCCAGAACTCAGACTGCACGGGAGGAGATTCCCTCTGAGCTCCAGAAGAATAAGTGTCGATGCTTTGTTTGAAAATGTCATAATGATATCTAAAATCTTATACGTTACTCTAAAAAATAAAAATGACAGCCTGTGGAAATGATTGACTGGCTTAGATTCTTTTGGGGAACCATCTTAAGGATTTCCTCTGTCATAAGAATCAAAAATGGGGGTTGGAGATATGGCTCAGCAGTTAAGAGCACCTACTGCTCTTCCGGAGGTCCTGAGTTCAAATCCCAGCAACCCCATGGTGGCTCACAACCCTCTTTAATGAGATCAGATGCCCTCTTCTGTTGTGTCTGAAGACAGCTACAGTGTACTTACATATGATAAATAAATCATTAAAAAAAAAGAATCAAAAATGGTGGGTGAGATTGGGGCCTGGAGAGATGGTTCAGTGGTTAAGAGCGCCAACTGCTCTTCCAGAGGTCCTGAGTTCAATTCCCAGCAACCACATGGTGGCTCACTACCATCAGTAATGAGATCTGATGCCCTCTTCTGACCTCTGAGGGCATTCGTGCATTTGGTGCATATGTGTTCACATGTGTGCGCGCGTGCGCGCACACACACACACACCCCACTACCACCACCACCACCACCACCAACAACCCATTCTGTTTTCTAAACATTGGGTGAGGATTAAACTGTAAACATAGGTGGGAGGAAGCAAGGCTGGTTCTCTTGACCATGTGTGCTGTGTTCTCTCTCTCTCTCTCGTGTGTGTGTGTGTGTGTGTGTGTGTGTGTGTGTGTGTATTCACTCCACCAGCCGCTCCCCACCACCAGGAGCTGTGCTAAGCTTCCCAGCCCTTTCAGATTGTGTGGTTTGTATCATATGAAGGTGCTGCTGATCAGAGAGGGACTCGTTTGCAGGGGAGCAAGTGCTCCTTAGAGGCTGGTCCCACTCTGCAGCCTCTCCACCAAAGCTCTGTTCGTGGTGCCCCCCCCCAAATATAAGATGCAAAAGTAAAAACCTTTCAATTTTAGTTCTTTTGCAAAATATACGGAGCCATGCTTAAAGTTCTGCATCTACGATGCTACGTCTGGAGTCAACTAAAACCCAAATGGCTGGTACACCTGTGAGATACCTGCTTCCCTTCCTCCCTCCCTTCCTCCCTCCCTCCCTCCTTCTTTTTTTTCCATATTGAATTTCTCTGTGTAACCCTGGCTGGCCTGGAACTCACTCTCTAGACCAAGCTGGTCTTGAACCAAAACAATCCACCTGCCTCTGCCTCCTGCCTCCTGTGTGCTGGGGTTAAAGGTGTGTACCACCATCACCTGGCTGATTTTTGTCTTAATCTTTTGAAAATGGAAGAACCACTTCTTTTTTAAAAACGTATTCTTCTCCCATACAAAACATCCCTACTGTAGCCTCTCCTCCCTCCACTCTTTCCACTCCCCCCACCCCCCACCCGGTCTCCCAAGATCCACTGCTCCTGCATTTCCCTTCAGAGAAGACCAGGCCTCCCAGTGATGTTAACCGAACACAAGTGCAGTAACAAGACACAACAGGACTGGGCACAGACCCTCACATCAAGGCTGGATGAGGTTAACCCAATAGGAGAAAAAGGGTCTCAAGAGCAGACAAAATGAGTCGGGGACACCCCTCTCCCACAAACATCCCAAGCTAACAATCACAGCGTGTATGCAGATGACCTAGCAGAGAGCCATGTAGGTTCTGTGATTGTCACCTCAGTCTCTGTGGGCCCCTGTGAGCCCTGCTTAGTTGACTCTGTGGGCTGTGGTGTCCTTGATCCCTCTAGATCCCACAATCCTTCTGCTCCCACAATCCTTCCCTCTCACAATCCTTCCGCTCCCACAATCCTTCCTTCCCTTCTTCCGAAGGGTTCCCTGAGCTCCAGCTAATGTTTGGGCATGAGTGTTAGCATCTGCTCCCCTCAGTTGCTGGAGGGAGCCTCTCCAGTGGCCCAGGCACTGATTTATGATGATAGCAGAATATTTCAATGACTTTTTTGGGGGTGTCCATCATGTGTGGTTCCACCTTGGGTCTCTCGGCCATCCAGGCAGTGCCCTGTACAGGCTCCCTCTGGTGGCTCTGGCCTCATGTTGGCTACTCTCACAAGCTCTGAGCCACCGCTGCCCTAGCACATCTTGCTGGCAGGACAGGTTGAAGGTTTTATGGCTGGGTTGGGGTCCCAGCCTTACCACTGGGGAGCCTCGCCAGGGAACTGACAATGACCAACCAGTTCAGGATCCGTCACCCCATTACTAGGAGTCCTCACTAGGTTCATCCTCATAGGTTCCTGGAAGTTTCTATGTCACCCCTAAATGCCCCTCTGTCCCAGGCGTCTCTCCCTGTGTCCTCACCCTCCATCTCTCCCTCCCCCACCTGATCCTTCCTATTCTCGCCCCAATCCACCATAACATCTATTGTAGTTCTCCTTGGACCTGTCCTTGTTTCTTAGCCTCTGGCTCAGGGGACTATAGTGTGATTATCCTTAACAGCTAATATCCACTGATAAGTGAGTACAGACATAGTTGTCTTTCTGGGTCAGGGGTGCCTCACCCAGGATGATTTTTTTTTTTTTTTAGTTTCATCTCTTTTACCTGCCTTTCTTCCTTTCCTCCTTTCTTCCTTCCTTTCTTTCTTCCTTCCTTCCTTCCTTCCTTCCTTCCTTCCTTCCTTCCTTCCTTCCTTCCTTCCTTCCTTCTTTTCTTTCTTTCTTTCTTTCTTTCTTTCTTTCTTTCTCTCTCTCTCTCTCTCTCTCTCTCTCTCTCTCTCTCTCTCTCCCTCCTTCCCTCCCTCCCTTCCTCCCTTCCTCCCTCCCTCCCTTCCTTTTTTTTCTAAAGAATTACTTATTTTTTTTTAATATATGTGAGTACACTGTAATTGCCCTCAAACACACCAGAGGAGGCCATAGGATCCCATTACAGATGATTGTGAGCCACCATGTGGCTGCTGGGATTTGAACTCAGGACCTCTGGAAGAGCAGTCAGTGCTCTTAACTGCTGAGCCATCTCTCCAGCCCTTACCTTCATTTCTTGATGCCATTTTTTTCCTAACAGTTGCATAATAGTCCATTATATAAATATTCCACTTTTTAAAATCTATCTTTCGGTTGATGGGCATCTGGGTTATTTTCAGTTTTTGACCATTATGAATAAAGCTGCTGTGAACGTAGTTCAACAAGTGTCCTGTGGTAAGATGGAGCGTCTTCTGGGTACATGTCCAAGAGTGGTATCGCTGGGTCTTGAGGTAGATCTGTTCAGTTTTCTGAGGGACTGGCCTGTTGATTTCCACAGTGGCTCTGCAAGTCTGCAGTCCCACCAGCCATGGAGGAGTGTTTCCCTTGCTCCACACCCTGGCCAGCATCTGCTGTCACTCATGTTATTGATCTTAGTCCTTATGACAGGCAGAATCTCAAAGTAGTTTTGATTTACGTTTCCCTGATGGCCAAGGATGCTGAACCTTTCAAGTGTTTCTCAGCCTCTTGAGATTCCTCTGCTGAGAATTAAGGAAGACGTCTGTCTTTCCAATCTAGATCTGTGAGGTGGGAGACCCACCTCTCCTCTGGGCCGTACTTTCTGCCGGCAGTGTATATAAAGGACACGGAAGCTTGCTCTCTCTGCCTGCCTGCTCCTGCTCTCTCTGGCAAGTCCGTTCCTGCACTGGCATGGAGAAGAGCCTGCTTCTCTGTGATCCTGGTGCACACTGAAGACCAGCTGAGACGTCTGGTCTCTCAGACCGAAAAAACTACTGGATTCTTGGACCTGCCATTGGTAGACAGCTATTGTGGACTAGCTGGACCACAGTTTATGGGGCATTCTAATAAATCCCTTTCTTAGGGAATATATGTAGATTAACTCTCTAAGTTCTGTTGCTCTAGCGCACACTGGCTAATACAACACCTATGCAGTTTAGTTGGCATTTATTTCATGTCCGTGGGGACAGAACAGTCTCTTTCCTTTAGGATGCATGTAATTTACTTAACTAGCTCCTGGCTAGTAGAAATCTTTTTTCTTCTTTTTAGTTCAGGTCATTTATATTTATTGGAATAATTTGGTCTCTGTTTTCTTTCTTTTTTTTTTTTTTAAATAATCTTTCCCTAGGCTGTGGTGGCGCACACCTTTAATCCGAGCACTCAGAAGGCAGAGGCAGGTGGATCTCTGAGTCTGAGGACAGCCAGGGCTACACAGAGAAACCCTGTCTCAAAAAACAAAAATAACTAACAAATAAATAAATAGTAAAAAATTTTGCAATATGGACTAAACTGTGCCTCCATTGTATGTAATCTGATAATTTGGAAATTTTATTATTCTAGTGATTGTAACTCTTTTTTGATTATAATTATTTATTGTATATATGTGGGTCTGTGCATGTCATGATACATATGTAGATATTAGAGGACAAGTTAGAGGAGTTGGCTATGTCCTTTCATCTTGTAGGGTCTTCAGACTTGTTGCAAGTGCCTTTACCCACTGAATCCTTTTGACAGCCTCAGATGGATTTGATTGTGACATATTACATACACCACAGAATGTGCAATGGCTTGATGGGAGTAAAATTGAACGTCCACGTTCATTTCCCAGAAGCCTCTGTGCCTTGTTTGTTCCCACCCCTTCCCCATCACAGAGAGCCACGTCCTTTCTGCTATCCTTTTCTTGTTTTTAGACAGGCTCTCAGTATGTGGCCTAGTCTGGCCTTGAACTCACTATGGAAGAACAGGCTGGGCTCAAATTCATAAAGATCTACCTGCCTCTGGCTCCCAAATACTGGGACACTAGACAGAAAGATACAATGTTCTCTCTGTTACTTAGACAGGATTCATATTGTTACTCACAGGCCCATTCTCTAGGGTCTCTGCTGTGAAACCTTACAGTTTGTTTCACTAGTTCTCAGAGAGGGACATTGAGAGGCTTCTGCTTTGAGATTCGTAAGAACCGTCATGATTTGAATAGTTTTAGTCCTGATACACATGTATTTTTCTTAAGGTAGGTATTTGGGGGAGAAGGGGCAAGAGAGATGATGTTTCAGCAGTTTCCAGCACCTACAGGACAGTTCACAACTGTCTGTGAATGAAACTCCAGAGGATCCAGTGACCATTTTCTGGCTGTCCTGGGCGCCAGACACATAAGTGGTGCATAGACTTAGATGCAGGCAAACACCTATGTCCAGGAAAGAAGACCAGGCCGTCCTCAAACTCACAGAGACCCATCTGCCTCTGCCTCCCGAGTGCTAGGATTAAAGGTTTGCACTGTCATACCTGACCAACAGTTTTATTTTTAAAGATAGGTATTTGGGAGTGACTATACTGGGCCTTAGGTTCTATACATCTCTCATTCCTCCTGGAGATGGCCACATGGTTTTGTTTTTGTTTTATTTTTATTTATTTTTTTGATAGCAGAATTGATTTCATAAGAAGGGAGGATTTTAGCATAGATTTAAGCAGATCTTACTAGACCTTGCTTGTGTCAGCTTCTTCAGCTGGAGACAGGGTGCTCTCAGGAGGTGCTTCTCCCTCCCACCTTCCTGAGGCGGGGTCTCTCTCCTGCCATGATGCCTGTCCCTGGCTAGCTGGACTGCGACCTTCCACTCACCGAGCTGGAATGGTTGTCGCACGTGAACAGCAAGCACCTCTACCGTCCGAGGCATCTCGCTGGCTTCACGTTGCTGTCCACAAAGACAAGGCTGAAGGCTGGTCAGGAGTGCTGAGTCACTGGAACTGCCCCAGGGAAAACACCCGTCCTCCAGGGCTCTCTTGAAGGGTGGGCTACTGCCTTTGGAATGATCGGGCGCCATCCCTGGAACAGTGGCCGGCTCCAAGTCCCGTAGCTCCCTGTCACATTAGGCTCGTACATTTGGCTTCCTCACTGACCCGTGTCTCCTGCTTTCAGCATTCAGCCCGTGTATGGAGCCCAGCACCCTCCTCTGGATCCTCAGCTCACGAAAAAGTAAGTCAAGAAGACCTCTTTGCACGTCGCATCTCCTCCCATCACCCACCCACCTCCTCTAGTGCAGGGTGACTGTCTCCTCCCTGGCCCTTCTAGCTGCTTCTCTGCCCTGGGTGAATCTTCTCACTGTGTAGACCAGGCTGGCTTCAAGCTCACAGAGACCTCCCCCCCTCTGCCTCCCGTGTGCTGGAATTTTAAAGGCACATATCACTATGCCTGTCCGAAGGGTCAGGTTTTTAAAAATTGATTTTGTATGTATGTGCACTTGCCTGAGTACCTGTATATGCACTGTATGCATCATATAGGTGCACACAAGGACACTGGATGCCCTGGAACTGGAGTCCCTGTAGTTGTGAGCCACCATGTGGGTGCTGGGAACTAAAACTCAGTTCCTCTACAAAAGCATGTGGGTTTTGGTTTGTTTGTTTGTTTGTTTTGAGATGGTTTCTTTTGGCAGCCCTGACTGTCCTGAAACTAGCTCAGTAGACCAGTCTGGCCTGGAACTCACAGAGATTCACCTGCCTCAGCTTCCCAAGTATTGGGATTAGAGGTGTCCACTACCCTCACAGGCCTAGCAAGTGTTCTTAACCTCTGAGTCCATGAAGGAACTGTTCTTGAGACAAGAGTCTTGTGTAGCCCACGCTGGTTGTGCAGGCTGATTCTTCCTGTCTCAGCCTTCCGAGGGCCGAGGTTATGGGCATGCACTGCCACTGCCCAGCGTCATGGAAACTTTTAAAAAGATTTTTATCTTATTTTTAATTGTGTGTGTGCACATGGTTGTGCATGTATATACATGTGTAAACACTCACAGGTGTGTGTGAGTACCCACACAGGCAGGAAGAGGGCGTTGGATCCCCTGGACCTTTGATGTGGTGAACTGCCAGCCATGGGTGAACTGAGGTTGTCTGCAAGAGCGGGGGTTACTCTTAGTCAAGCCATCTCTCCAGCCACGTGTCTTTTTTAATGAGACAGACAGACAGACAGACAGTATGAATGAAATAAATGAATTTTAAAGGAGGCACTTTTAGCAGCTGTCTATCTGCCTCCTGCTTCCCTTTGAATGTGACGTGCAGCGAAGTCCCTGGGGCTGTGGTGAATGACTGCATTTACCATAGACTAAGGGAGTCCGCCCAGCGGCCTGCACAGCAGTCTTCTCCAGTTAAGCATTGCAATCGAGTGTCACTACAGAGAAACATCCCATCACCCAGAGCCAGCTGCTGGGCGAGCCCTCTGGCTAGTTTTATAATTGCCCAATAGTCTCATAGTCAACAGGTAAATTCACTGTCCACACATTCTCCGGGCAGTGGGTACACTTCCGTTCAGATCCTTCTTCCCCTTACTGTGCCTATCGGCCACTGAGTCCCCCCTGTTCTGTATTGAGCGCAGATCTTCAGGAATATGACCATGTCCCAGACCGAGCAGCAGACTTCCGAATAGCTTTGTTTACATTAAAATGTAAAACCCAGGACACTTTCCCTGGTCCCTCCACAGAGTCACGTCAGACAGCTTCACACATACGAATGCATCAGCTCTGATTAATGGCTTACCTGTCTCACGCCTGTGCTGGCTTGGTATTAATAGTCTCGAACGTGGGGCACCGTGAGTGCAGCAGCAGACTGTTTTACAATCCCGGGTTGTTGCTGTAAAACATTTATTGCCCTTGTTTTACCACCTTTGTTTGGAGCTTTGATTGCTTTCTCTGCTCGCTCTAGACCATCATTAATTACCATGTGCTTAATCTCCATCGCTGCAGAAGCCTCCACACCTGGCCTTTAATTATCTAAACTGCACGAGGACACTAAGTCATCCTGTCCGTGGATACTGACTCCAATTTGCAAAATTATTACTATTAGTGGCAGTATTGCCTACAATCATTTTTATAGCTCAAATAAAACCAGTGTTATTGCTGGGCAGCCCGTCAGCCACTTGCTGGCACTATCGGCTTCTAATGGATTGTTTTCCAAACTGAGGCTGTGTGGTAGGTCCCACCTCCGAGTTACAGCACAGCGCACAGAAGCCAGGGGGGCTGGGTTTGCTTGCCTGTCTCTAAATTCCCCACTTGCCCTACCTCAGTTAACCATTGCCAGACGTTTTCCTAATATAATTCTCCATGTCGTCCTAAAGATACACACATCTCATGTCAACCAAAGCAGTTCTGTAAGGAGCAGCTGTTGCCATGACGTGTTGTCAGATTACACGTGGCAGCTCTTTCCTGTTCCGAGCAATAGAACCTACGGCCACTCCTTCCCACAGTGCCCTTCACTCAGTGGCAAATGTGTCACTTACTGTATTTTTATTTTTTATTTTTGAGAATTTTTACTGCCTCCTGGACTTTCTTTTTCTTTTTTTTTTTTTTTTGATTCATTTTCTGAAGATTTATTTTTCTATGTGTATGAGTGTTTACCTCCATGAGTAAATGTGCACCATATTTTTTGTGCTTGGTGGTTGGGGAGGCCAGAAGAGGGCAACCGAGCCTCTGAACTGGAGTCACAGCTGCTCGTGAGCCACTGTGTGGGTGCTGGGAACTGAACCGGGGTCCTCTGCAAGGGCAGCCAGCGCTCGGACCACCCAGCCATCTCTCCAGCCCCAAAGTTGTATTGTTTATTTTAAAATGTGTGTGTGTTTCTGTCTGTCTGTCTGTCTGTCTGTTGTATATGGTAGTGTCTGCTCATGAGTGCAGGTGCCTGAGGAGGTCAGAGGTGTTGGGTGCCCTGGTAGAAAACCTTAGAAATGGGGACTTTTTAGGCACAGCCTGCTCTGCTGTCTAGTGTAGCCCTGCCTGCTGCCAAGGGGGGAAGTGAAGGGGATTTTTTTTTTTACCCCTTTGTGGTCCAGTCCCCATGTGTCGTATACTGTAACTCTCCAGTGGCTGCTTCTCTCTGTGAATTCTGGAGTTAATTGTATTTTAAGAGGGAGGAAAAATGGCTGGGGAGAGAAGCTCTGAGCTCAGACATTTTTTTTTTCTCTAGGCCAGGAGAGTAAAAAAGAGGCGGCTTTTCATTTTGAGACTCAATGCCCCGTGTGTGGACAGTTGACGTTTCCCGGCCCCACAACAGCAGCTCCCATCCCACTCTGACGGCTACTCCAGCTTACACTGGCCTAGCAAGTCAACCTTGACACCTCGCGGTTAAGGCTTAGTTCTTGCTTATGCGCATCCAGCATGGCGTGGGGCAAGGGTGGAAGGCAGGCTGTGGTCCGCCTAGTCGCTCAGTGACTGAGGCAGAGGGAATCCCTGAACCTGGAACTGTGCAGGTCACGGCGAGCAGGATGGATCACGGGCAGCTACCGGCGTGGTGTGGCTCCCTCTCCTAGCTCAAACAGGTCAGGTGGCTTCATGAGTTCAAGAGAGCATGTGGGGGCTGAGAGCTCTCTGCTCACCTGTCTGGGAACTCCTTCCGGGCAGAGGCGGGGTGGTTTGCCCTGAAGATGCCAGGCATGTTGGGGGTTGTTAGTGATGATATCGTTCGACAGGTGCTATGAAGGTGGTCAGGTGTGTCACACCTGCTCAGCAATGCTCTCCTTTCTTAAAGCTTCATCAAAGAACGGTCGAAAGTCAACTCTGTTCCTCTGAAGAACAAGAAGGCCTCCAGTTTCCACGAGTTTGCCCGGAATACCAGTGACGCGTGGGACATTGGCGATGACGAGGAGGAGGACTTTTCCTCACCTCCTTTCCAAACTCTGAACTCGAAAGTGGCTTTGGCAACTGCAGCCCAAGTCCTGGAAAACCACAGCAAGCTGAGGGTAAAGCCGGAACGGTCGCAGTCGACAACATCAGACGTCCCTGCCAACTACAAGGTCATAAAGTCCAGCAGTGACGCCCAACTATCCCGAAACTCCAGTGAGTCCATCCTCCCCTCCGTGCCCTCTCAGCCAGAGATCCTGCTCAACCTCTCAGCGAGTGCGGCCAGAGATCCTGCTCAGATCTCCTATGGCACGATTAAAAAACAAAAAACAAAACCCCTCAAGCCAGAGGTCTGATGCCAGCACGCTGGCTGTCCCTCCCTTCCCGCCGGTTCTTCGCTGCCACTGTCCCCTGGTCCCTTTCCCTGCAGTGGCATCCACACATCTCACATGCTCTAGTCCTGGGCATTTACAAATACTAGTTGTGTTTAAAGGTGCCAGTGAATGAATTCACAAATGGTCCACCTCCTCAGTCCTGGGAATGGCCGCCCCCAAGGGTGCCTTTTTCCTGTTTCTGAGACGTAAACAGAGTGTGCTGAGGGACCAGGCCGTAGCTGCTGATGTCGGCCTGCCCGGCAGGTTTTGTTTTGTCTTGTTTTTCTAGTTTGGGAAGCTGGCCTCAGTTACTGCTGCGGGCGATGGTGGTTTTAGATGTCTGCGCACTTTCTGTGTTCAACTTTAAAGACCCAGGAGTGTTGCTTTATAAGGCTTTATGTAGCTAAGCAGGCTACTCCAACCTGGGCAGGGAAGTGCCCTCATCCTAGCTACAGTTATAAGGCTCACAGGTCATGGGCATAAAGGACAGAGGACGTCAAAGCCTCAGAGTGTCCTGCCTCAGGTTCCCTGAGTTTCTTTCACAGCCTCAGGCCTCGTACAAGGCCATGCAGTTTAGCGGTAGAGTCTTCACCAAAATCCTATTGTGTGCCCTTGCTGAGACAGGGCCCAGCTTGAAGCAGCAGTGCCAGTCTGAGACAGGCGTCCAGCCTTGATTGGCCAGGTGGATGAGTTTCTCAGTGTTAGGAAGGCCCCTGCTGTGATCCCTGCAGGCTGCCCTGTGTGGCTGCACCCCACCCCACCCCCGCATGTCCCCCTGTGGAGGTTCCCTCCGTGCACATCTGCCCACAAACAGCCGATGCTGGAGATGCCCGTCTGCCTAAGCTTTACCATGTGTGTTCTGCATTTCCTCGGTTGCAGTTGCCACCGCAGGTGTCCCAGCCAGGTGCCTTATGGCAGCTGTCGATGAGATCTGCAGTGCTGACTCCTTCCTAGTTAGTGTTCAGTGTTTTCACTTTAAGGTCCAGGTATTGAGGAAGGTGACCCGGCCCTAGGAGGGCAGTCTCTGAAACAGTTCTCTTTGTGGCACTTCATTCTGAAGGGTGCCAGAGTCAGACAGCCCGGAGGCCTCGCCTCCACTGCCCCAGATCCTCAGCCTCCCAGGCTGAGTGTGTTCTGCTCAGTAGTTAAAAATTCTTAGTAGGCCGGGCAGTGGTGGCGCACGCCTTTAATCCCAGCACTTGGCAGGCAGAGGCAGGCGGATTTCTGAGTTCGAGGCCAGCCTGGTCTACAGAGTGAGTTCCAGGACAGCCAGGACTACACAGAGAAACCCTGTCTCGGCAAAATCAAACCAAACAAAAAAATTCTTAGTAGGCGCCGTAAGGGATCATGGGAGAGCTCATGCACGTGGCTGCCCGGCTTCCTCTTCAAGGGCCAGCTGGTTTAGACCGTCTGCAGGGGACAGAGCCCCTTTGCTCCCGTTGCTCCCACGGCTTTGGTGGCAGTGGCAGAATTCAAAGCTGCTTCATTTGGGTGAGGAATGTGGAGGGCAGAGGGGCCAGCTAGTCAGCACGGGGTTGCCTGAAGCCAGAGCTTCCTACAGCCTTGAGGGGCTCCCATGGGCCGAGGGCAGGCTAGGGTTGTGCCTGGCTCAGACGGCAGCCGGTGTGCTTAGCCAGAGTGTGCAGGGTCACGGCTCAGCCTCTCATACACTCTGCTTTAGGCTGTGTGACTACCACACTCACCAGGTTAAGGTACCTTAAGATCCAGAGTAGGAGAGAAAGAGTTTCATCGTCCTTGGCGTCACCCTGTACATTCTTAGAAGTCACGGCAACATCTGGGGTCAGCTGGCCACAGCCATACATCCTCTGTGGTGCATGTGCAGTCTCGTGTGTGGGAGCAGAGCCCTGCGGGGCCTCATTCTCTCAGTGTTGCTGCCCCGCCCTGGAGAAGGCACCGTACTGCACAGCCTGAGCAGACCTTGGGGCATCTGCCTGTGACCTTCCTGTACAGTTCTTTCCCTTTGTCAAATCCCTTCAGGTGACACGTGCCTGAGGAACCCACTTCACAAACAGCAGTCTCTCCCTCTCCGGCCCATCATCCCCCTTGTCGCCCGGATCTCAGACCAGAATGCTTCTGGGGCTCCTCCGATGACAGTCCGGGAGAAAACCCGCCTGGAAAAGTTCCGCCAGCTGCTTTCCAGCCACAACACCGACTTAGGTGAGTGTGTTCACAGGGCCCTGGCGCAAGGCCGCACTGTGGTGACTGCTTCTCAGAGGTCCGACACGTCTACTGTCCTCCTTTTACTCTGTCAGCTCTGGTGCCAGTGCAGTGGTGCACAGTATTTAGGCAGAAGTCTGTTGTTGGGTTTAGAGACCAGGGTAAATAGGGCCTGCAGACTGTGGGGCGCCTGCTCCAACTCTGTCTCTAAGGCCTCCAGGAGTTCTCAGAAGTGCACACCTCGACACACCAGGTTTACTTACTGGGCCTGATAGGGCCTCCAAGGAATGAATCTCAACCAGGTCCTGTTGGAGGGAACACAGCGAGACTGAGCTGTAACAAGTTTATTGCAAGTGATCAGCCTTCTTATATGCTTATTGGAAACAATACAACGGCAGTTGCCAGGATGCAATGACGTTTGCAAGCTATGCAGGACACACGAGATTAATGTCTAAGACCAACTGTCCTGTCAAACTTGTGTATGCTTCACTGACTTCTAGGGAATGCAGAGAGACAGGGGCGGCCTGAGTGCTTCGCTGCTGGAGGGAGCGCCTCTGTTCCTCAGGAACTGAAAAGCACAGTACTCAGAGTCTCGGACTCTAACATGAAAAACCTATGACGTGCTCCTCTTGAGGCACTAGACCGGGACAACCCGAGATTCCTCACATACATCCACAGTGGGTGCCCTTGGCACTCTGCTGCTGGGGCTGTGGGAAGGAGCCTTTGCTGGCTCAGCTTAATGATTAGTGGTGGTGGCACTTAGTACTTGGTGGTAGGAGGCACCTGGCCAAGGTTGGTTTTAGGCCCTGATTCAGTGCGGTTGTCTTCTGTGTGTAGATGAACTGAGGAAGTGGAGCTGGCCAGGCGTTCCCAGGGAAGTCCGACCAGTGACCTGGAGACTGCTGTCGGTGAGTTCCGACCACCATGAAGAGAAGTGTGGGCCCCAGACAGCCGTCTGCTTGCCGAGGCTGGTCTGATGCCATAGACTCCTCTAGTCCCGCTGCCTGGCACAGCTGCCGGGCTGTGTCCAAAAAGACACGTCCTTGAGAGTTTATTCCCACGCTTGTAGGTACGTGTATTCCCACAGTCATGTGTGGAGAAGGCCAGGAACTGGCTCCTGTGGTCACAGTGTCACTCTCTTAGCTGTGGGGAGGGATCTAGCAGGACAGGGGGATCCTAGCGCTGGCTTTGAGCAAGCACTGTCACTCCTGACAGTGTGTTGAAAGAAATCTGTTTCCCACTGAGAAGAGTCAGGCTGTGGGCCTCTGAAGCAGGCTGCTCTCGCTTTCCCACACTCAGATCGTACGGCTCCTGCTCTGGGAGCCTTGTGTCTGAGCCTCTGAGCTCTGCTCATTTATCTAGTGAGGATTTTCAGAGGCCTGTTTACCAGCCCCGGGACAGGTGCTGTGTGTGTGCCTGTGCCCCAGATCAAACAACAACCCCCTCCCCATGCTCCCACGCCAGCTCTCCAGCCACCCACTGAGGAGCATGCTAGTAAACACGCCTTTGAGAGGAGGGGCACTTTGTCACTGTCCCCTACCTCTGGTCTCACAGCCAGTAGTCAGTGCCTTGGCTGCTCCTCATAAGTTCATATGCTGCTCAGAATACTTTCGGCAAGCAGAGAGGGAACAGCATACTCAGGAAGGAGAGCGGCATGCAGGCCTTTTGACTGCTAGGTCACAGGCTCCATTCAGCCTGCTGAGCTGATGTTCCCGGTGGTACCTGGAAGAGAATGTGTAATCCGTACCAGGAAGTGTCCCAGGAGGTCCCAGATCCTGGAAATTCCCTTGGAAGCTGTGACTCCCTCCTGCTGACATCTAGTTCCTGCTTGGTGGTATCAGCCCTGGGTGCTCCACAGGGTGCTCCACAGGGTGCTCCACAGGGTGCTCCACAGTGCAGGTGTGGGACCACAGCAGTCAGCAGGCCAGGAAAGCTGGCTTACCTCACCTGCCCTCCCGGGCCCTCTGTCTGGAAGAGGGCGACCCTCAAGTGGTGGGGAAATCCTGATTCTGTGCCCTGATGGTTCCCAAGCTCCTGCTCAGGCTGAAGTGAGGATGCACCCTCTAATGGGCACTGTCTTCTGACTCTAGGGCTATCTCCCGGCAAACACCGAGCGGCGGAAGTTGACCCTGCAGCGGAAGCGGGAGGAGTACTTTGGTTTCATTGAGCAGTATTATGACTCTCGGAACGAAGAGCACCACCAGGACACCTACAGGCAGGTATGACCTCTGTGGAGCTGTGCTCCTGGAGCCCTTTGGTGCAGCGCGACATCCTGTGTGGTTTGTGCCTCCCCTCCCTTCTCCCCTCCCTCTTCATTCAGCAGCTTTGACTTTGCATTTGAAAAAATAGAACTTACTGTGGATGTATGTGTGTATGCGTGTGTGTGTGTGTGTGTGTGTGCTCGCGCGCGCACATGCGCACGCGCGTGCGTTGTGCGCATGAGTGTGTGTGTGTATGTGTGGGTGTGTGCGCACATGCATGTGTCTATGTGTGAGTTCAGGCACCTGAGGGGTATTGGATCCTTGGAAATGGAGGAAGAGACTCTTGTGAGTTGTGCTTTGAGTCTGAAAACCAAACCCAGGTCTTCAGGAAGAATAGCCTATACTCTTAGCTGCTGAGCCAGCTCCTGATTTATTTTATCCCCCCCCCCCCCCACCGCCCCCAGGGTTTTAAATTCAGACTGGAACTCATTATGTAGTTCAGGCTGATTCTGAACTTGTCTCAGTTACCTGGTTGCTGGGGTTACAGGTGCTAGCAGTATCCTTAGATAGGTGTGGGTTTTAGCAGTGGTCAGTGGTATTGTTTCTCATGTTTCATGTGTGTATAAATCACCACAGATGCACAAGTGTACATACATGTACGCACTGCACACACTTCATGCATACATGTATATGCACATACATGCTATACACACTGTACATATATGTATGCATATACACATATATACATACACCCCTGCCCCCACCCACACCTTGAATTACCAATAGGTGCCGGTCTTGAGGTGAGGCTCACACTTCTAACTAACATGTTCCCTGGTAACAATGCTCTGTGGCCATAGGCCAACCTGTGAGGATTCTGCCTACAGTAAAGGCAGAAAGCAGAAAGTTTGGAAATGGTCAGTTCCCTCCCAACGACTGGAGCATCAGTGTGTGCCTATGGTAGCTACAGGGCCCATTCAGCACCACTGCCTGCAGAAATGTCGGCTGGCAGCCTCCCAGGAGGAGGAGAGCTACCTCAGGGGAGATTCCTGTCCGATTGATTAAGTGGCTTATTTGGGGGGTGTTTCCTCTCTGAGCTAACGTGGGTACATACTCTTCCTGGGCAGCTGTAGCTGGGCTTTGTCCATATTCTGCCTGTCTGGCCTTTTACAGCTAAGCTGGGCTCTACAAGTTTCTTTGAGTGTGCTTAGGCACTCTGGAGTTACGTCTGGGCTGTGGCCTCTTTTTCAGATTCACATTGACATTCCAAGGACGAACCCCCTCATTCCCTTGTTCCAGCAGCCGCTCGTGCAGGAGGTAAGTGGGCTCCCCAGTATCCGGTCCTTCTCCTGCCTGGGCCCAGTGGCACCTGTTGGGTGCCCCATGTCTGCAGGTGGCACTTTGGGACAGGGCATTTCCTCACGCTTTCTCCTCTGTTCTTCATAACAGCCTGGGTACCAAGAAGTGCTCTGCCTGAGGCTTGAGGCAGAAAGAATCCTATCTTAAACTTCCTGTTCCTGGGCTTCTTCTGCTTGTCAAAGCTGGGGTGGTGACTTCTAACTGTGATAAAATGCCTGTAGCATGAGTTTGCCCTGCTCTTTCTGGTTTTATGAACAGTGGGTAGTTGATAGTTCCTGGCTCAGTGCCTTATATGCATTTGAATGTGCTGTGAACACCAACCTTGGCCTGTTTCCAGAAACTTTTCCTTTTCCTACACTTAAATTTAGTGCCCATAAATAACAACCCCCTTCCCTGCCACCTCCTCTCTCTATTTTGCCTGTGGCTGTAACCACTCTAAATACCTCAGATAAGTAGGCTTATACAGTATTTGCCATTTTTGTGTCTGGCTTAATTCAGTGTCAGGAGTCCCTTCATTAATTTTTTTTTTTTAAGATTTTTTTTTTTTATGTGAGTACACTGTGGCTCTCTTCAGACACACCAGAAGAGGGCATCAGACCTCATTACAGATGGTTGTGAGCCACTGTGTGGTTCCTGGGAATTGAACTCAGGACCTCTGGGAGAGCAGACACTGCTCTTAACTGCTGAGCCATCTCTCCAGCCCCATTAAGATGTTTTTATTCCATTGATTTATTTATTTGTGGAGGGTGTGCCACGGTGTGTGTGTGGTCAGAGGACCTCCAGTAGGGTGAGGCTTTCCCCTTCCACCATGGGTCCTGTCATCAGTCTTGTCAAACAGGCACCGTTACCCACTGAGCCACGCCTCCCGCCTCCCCCTGTCCTTGACTTTGTAAATCCTCCATCGTCATTGCTGATATCCCTCCAAATGAAAACTGTGGCTGAGCGGGTTGCTTGTCCCTCCCGGCTATGGGGACTACGCTGTGGAGAGTGTGGTTGTGTAAATCCACTGTAGACCCTGCCTTCAGTTCTCTTGGAACTGAATCCAGGAGTGACGCTGGTGACGTTGTAGGACGTCGGGCTAGTGATGCCCGAGGAGGCTCCAGTAGCACGGTTAACGTGACTCAAACGAGGGACACTCGTGAGATGAGCAGCCTCCTGTGTGGCATGTCAGGGCTTGTGAAACTGTCTTTCAGTCCTCTCTACACTAGAGAGGGACAATGGGAAGAAGAAGACATTCTGTGGCTTTGGATAATATTCATAGATCCAGTTATGATTAGAGGTCTCCTGCTGGGATCTACCAGAACTTTAAAAGCCAACGGGAAGATTGTGTTGGTGACACTGTCATCCCACCCCCATGGAAAGTTGAGAGCGCATTCCTTCCCTTCCTCCCACCCAGCCCCGCCTTCTCCCCCCTCCACCTTACCTTGCTCAGACCCTCGCCTTCCTCCTGCACCCGCTCTCATCAGGCGGCTCCGATTAGATTAGCGGAGCCTGGACACAGAGATGGGAACACACACTTTATTCTCTTGGCCGTTGTCTTAAGCAAATGGACGCAGAGGACTAACCTACCAAGCCCAGTACTGCAGGGCTTGCAGAGGTCTAACACACCAGCACCACCACCACTGAATGGCTTGCAGACCTGACAGACACAGGCTGGAGTGTTACCTGTAGTGGAGGAGGCGGGCGTGGGAAACCCTTCAGGTTTATCCCGGTGTCCCCACAGGGCGGTTATCACAGACTCTTCCCATAGAGCGGAGCCTGTGTTCTCCCTGGCAGCCTGGCTGCTTGTCTTCATTTTGCCAATGTCTGCCGCCTTTCGAGCCCGGCACGTGTGTGTCTGCTTCACTCGTCGCTGTGGAAGAGGCTCCTGGCTCCCTGCTCCCTGCTCCGTGCAGCTGGCCTTGTAAAAGGCAGTCCCCCAGGGCTGAGACCCCGGAGTAGCGGGTGCCTCGTGAGTCCTTCCGAAAGGCCAGTCTGGAGACAGTTGTTTGTTTTTTATGTCGCTACAATCAACCTCAGGGCCTTGTGCACGCTAGGCAAGTGTTTCACACCAAGTAAAAGAGATTTGAGAAAACTGGGAATTCTTGTGATTTTTTTTCCCCCCAGAATACAGCAGGTCTAGCCTTAGGCTACACTTTTGAGAAAGAAAGAGATTTTTTTTTAAGATTTTATTTATTGTATGTATATGAGTACACCATAGCTGTTCAGATGGTTGTGGGCCATCATGTGGTTGCTGGGAATTGAACTCAGAACTTCTGCTCACTCCAGCCCCGCTCGCTCAGGCCCCAAGATTTATTTATTGTTATATGTAAGTACACTGTATCTGTCTTCAGACACCCTAGAAGAGGGCATCAGATCTCATTATGGATGGTTGTGAGCCTCCATGTGGTTGCTGGGATTTGAACTCAGGACCTTCGGAAGAGCAGTCAGTGCTCTTAACCGCTGAGCCATCTGTTCGGCCCAGAAAGAGATCTTTTAGCAGAAGAGGACTCCCCTTAGAGCCTTTAGTAAAGCAAGCAACCCCACCTCCTCCAACCACAGAGGACAGCTCTGTTGGAAGCAGCGAGGCCAGCTCACTTCAGCGTGCTGCCCGCTCTCCCTGCCAGACTCTCTGAGAGGAGCTGACAGACAGCCTTCCTTCCTTCCGTGTGTCTTCCACTGTCCCTCCCCTAGAGAGCCATCTCCAAAATCTGTCTAACATTTCTGGTGTGCTGTGGAAGCCATCTGATACCTTGGCTTATCTGTCTGTTGTCACCATCATCTCTGCTGTCCCTCCTGTGTGTGTCATGGAGACGCCATTCTCCAGAAGCTCCAGGCCTGGGGGTCATGGCCACCGGGACAGAGCTAGTGAGCATGCCCTTGGGTCGAGAGAAGTCGAAGGGAGAACCCAGAAGGCCCAGTGACAGCAGAGCGGGCAGCTGCCAAATGGAAAGGGGCAGGACTCTGTTAAGGGACCATGTAAGGCCTCGGACTTCTTTTAATTGATACACAGAACCCTCAAAGGTTCTGTCCCAGGGGCCTGGGCTGCTTGGGCTCTCCGTCATAATCCCCGACTGCGGAAGCACTCAGGCCAGTGTCCTTTTACTTTTGTATATTGCATTTGTTTTGTGTGTGTGTGTGTGTGTGTGTGTGTGTGTGTGTGTGTGTGTAGCCAAGGACAGGCTGGCAGGCTGCACTGTGTCTAGCTGCTGCTCTCTCTCACCAGACTTTCCCCAGCAGATGTGCGTCTGCATCCTGACGCACAAAGGGACTTCCTACAAGAATAGATTGTCACCAGTCCTACTCAGGCTGAACCAATTAAAATCTTGATTTTTTTTTTTTTGTAGCTTTTATTTTAAGTGTATGAGTATTTTGCCTGAATGCATTCATGTGTACCATGTGACTTTCTGCTGCCCTTGGCAGTCAGAAGAGGGCGTGGGACTCCCTGGAGTTACTGACAGTTGTGGGCCACAGTGTGGGTGCTGGGATCTCGGCTACTGAGCCATTTCTCCAAACCCCAGAACGGAATCTTGACCTCTTCCCTTCTCAGTGGGGGAGAGTGGTGGTGAGTGGTGCTTCCTTTCTAAGTCCTGTAGTAACCAAGGACGATTTAGAAAAAGACACCAGAGCTGGCATCACTCCCAGAGAAACAGAAGCAGCTACGTTCATAATCCCTGTTACTTATCTGTTTCCTGTGTGATGTCATGGTCATTAGATACTAAAACAATAGAGGGGAAGACTGTTGAGCAGGGGTCTCCCGTGTTCCGAGCTCTCTGTATGTCTCTTTGACCCACAGCAGTTTTGAATTTTCCTAAAACTTTCCACTAATCCCAAGGTAAGTGGTAAGGTGGTAGAGTGGAGGAAGAAGTGTACCCCAAATTAACACACATACCCCTTTCCTTCTCATCTTCCTAGATCTTTGAACGAATTCTCTTTATCTGGGCCATCCGACACCCTGCCAGTGGGTATGTCCAGGGAATTAATGACCTGGTCACTCCATTCTTTGTCGTCTTCCTCTCGGAATATGTGGGTAAGAAGCTCCAGTACTATGTTGAACATACTGTCCCTTTCCTGTCCCATGTGTGACGCTGGCATCTGAGGTTCATACCCACATCCATACAGGATCTCAGGAGTAGGTGTGGGCTATACAGAGGATAGTGGGTGGACTGGGCCAAAAGGCGCTTTGGGACCCTGGCCTGTCCCCACTCTTCTGTTCTGACCCTGCTAGGCTCTTGTCATTGTTGAGAGTGACCTTTGAGAGTGGCTGGGGCTTCCCCATGGTCCAGCCTCTGCCTGCAGCCCAGGCAAGCAGAGTCTTGAAGGAGTCGAGGAGTTTGGTTTTCCTTGTGGGTTTCCTCAGTTGCTGTTTTTAGAGGGTCACTGGAAGACCTACCTGTGGCCAGTGCAGTTCCTATTGTCATGTGCATAGAAGCTTATGTAGGAATCCAATGTGAAGAGGCACCAGTTGGCACATATTTACAATACAAAGCAGGATTGTTAGTTCTAGCCTGGACTGCATAATGAAAACCTGTCTCAAAAGATCAAACACACAGACAAGTAAAAACTCCCAAACAGACAGAAAAGAACATTGGAAGGAACCCAGAAACCTGGCTGCACCCGAATTAAAGCTCTTTACCAGTTTTGTGTGGCTGGGGGTGGGGGGCAGTAGCTCTGTAAGGCAGATGTCTTAACCCACTTCACAGGTTACAAAATCCGAGGGTGGGTGACTTAATGAGTTCTCCAAACTCAAGGGCAGGTCTTCTGAGCCGAATACCTTTGGTCTTCATGCGACTTGGTAATGGCTGCACTTAGCGCCTTGTCCTTGGCTGTCTAATGCTCTGGCTGCAGAGTCCTCCGTGTCAGAGGGCAGTGCAGCAGCTCTCTGGCCCTTAATTATTTTTCTTTAAAACATTTTAAAACCGACTATATGTATGTGCATGTGCCAGCTTGTCTGTGTGTACCATGTGAATACAGATGCCCTCAAAGGCCAGGAAGAGGGCCACAGGCCCCGAGGTGCCAGAGCTACTGGTGCTCCTCAGGTGCCCGGTGGGGTGTTGGCCCTGGTCCTCTGTAAGAGCAGTGAGTGTTCCTGGCCACTGAGCCATCTGGCCACCCAGTTGTTTATCTTCTGCTTTAAATATCTACCTCTCTTTTTTCAAAAATGTCTTTATCTTCAGTATATAGGTCTTTGTCTTGCCTACATATCTATCAATGCAACATGTGTGTACCTGGGACCTGTGGAGCCCAGAGCAGGGTGTTAGAGCTCCTGGAACAGTGTGGGTGCTGGGCCCTCTGGAAGAACACACATGCACACACACACACACACACTCACACACACTCACACATACACAGATTTATTAATAATCCATTTTCTTGGATGTCAGGAATTGAGATTTAAAATTTTTATTCCAGTTAACAGGCAGATTATTTTAACACCATATATAAACTTCACACATTCTTTATCTTTCTCTGTACCTCTTTTTAAAAAAGACTTGTGTGTGTGTGTGTGTGTGTGTGTGTGTGTGTGAGAGAGAGAGAGAGAGAGAGAGAGAGAGAGAGAGAGGAGTGGGACTTGGTTTTCATCTACTACTCTGTGTGCCTCAGGGCTAGAACTCAGATCACCAAACTTGGTGACAGTCGCTTTTGCTACTGAGCCATGTCATTGGCCCTCTCCAACTTTCATAACTTAGCCAATTAGCACCCAAGCTTGCTTTGTGCTCTGTCACGTTTGCTGTGCAAGAGTTGAAAACAGCAAACTCAGCACTGGATCCTTTTGGAGTTGGTAGAGAAACTGTCCACAGCTAGCCGTGCTCTAAGCTGTGCCTCTACTGAGGAAGCCAGCTGCTTCTGTGAAACGGGGTTCTTTGAAGCTGTGCCGGGTGAGCCAGGCCCAGCGCATAGTCCTGGAGGGCCGCCCCTGAGGCTGTGTGCGCCCGAGACTCTTGCCAGGAGCTTTGGGTCCTGCACAGTACTGCCAGACTAATCCTGAACGGAGTAAGGATGCATCAGCTCCGTGGATGTGTGTCGAGAAAGTCCTGTGGAATAGCAGGTTTGAGACACATCCTATTATTTAAAATTCCTTTGAATTATTTATTTTGTAAGTCTGTGTGTGCATACCACAAGTGTGTGGAGGTGAGAGGATAGCTTATGGAGGTCAGTTCTCTCCTTCTACCATCCTGGGATCGAACTTATGTTGTCAGGGTCAGCAGCAAGAGCTCTCTACCTACTGAGTCATCTTGCTAGCCCAACATGGCCTGTCTTTAGAAGCAGCTTTTTTTCAGCAAAATAAACTGTTACACAGTAACTTTAGTTCTTTTCCTCCACTTGAAGCAGGGCAGGGGAATTCCATGGGGCATTTTACTTAGAGGCAGGCGTGTTAACTACGGCTTGCAGGAGTCCCTCTCAGACCTCTTGACTCCTGCCGGTCCCGTAAGACCATCTCTCCCTGGATATGCAGACATGATCAGGCTTCGCGTCTCTCCACGTGACAGCGCTCTAAGACAGACAGAGGAGCCGCGTCTCCCACAGATGTGTAGTCCATGGCTCTAAAGCTGCTGCTCTCAGACCTGTCTCTCTTGTGTGGGTCTTTAGCATGTGGTTTCCTTCTCAGGACCAGGCAGATCTGTTTCCTTGTATCTGCACTCGACTGCAGGAGGAGGGAAGGCAGAAAGGCATGTGTCTTTTTTGTCTTTTTCTCTTCCGTGCATGTGTGCGTGCGTGCGTGCGTGCGTGCGTGCGTGCGTGTGTGTGTGTGTGTGTGTGTGTGTGTGCGTGTGTTTGCCTGTCATGTGTGTGGGTGTGCACTTGCATGTGGAGTCCTAGGCTAATGCTGAGGATCATTCTTGCTATTGCACCTCACTGAACAGGGTAGAGTCTCTTCAGACCTGGGCTCACTAATGCGGCTGGTCTCCTTAGCCAGGTCTCTAGGACTCTGTCTCCACCATCGGAGGCTGGGATACAGGTGAGTGGCTGCGACCACCCAGTATTTTCATGGGTTCTGGGGATCCGAACTCTGATCCTCACATTGTATCCCAGCCCTGTGCACACTCCTTCTGTTTAAAGCTGTTCCCGAGGCTGTGTGTGATTGGCGGTCTCTCGTCAGAACCTTCCTTAGGCGTGTTGTAACGGGACCAGCCACAGTGCCTGGGCTCAGCAGTGCTGAGCCCTCAGATCCTCCCTCTTTGTCACTCTCCTGTGTCCAGGCGATTACAGTCGAAAGGCTCTGGTGAGTTCAGGGCCATGGACAGACCCTCTGTCCCTGAGCCCCATCAGCAGCCCTGTGACTGTCTCCCAGATCTCATCCTTCCCGCCATTCCCGGAGACTGGGAGACTGATGTAGGTGAGCCTGGAGAGCCGGGCTGGCGTTTCTCTCACTGTCTACCTCACCCCGCTACTCACTCGAGGTTTGGGCCATGTGGTTCCTGCCCAGAGACCCTTTCTGTAGCGTCTATCAGCTGCCTGCCTGCTCTAGATTCTCCAGCTTGATGGGCGAGGCTCTGCGAGTTCCGCTCCTTGCCTCACTCCCTAACCTCAGCTGTTGCAATTTTTAATATTTTAAATGAAATACTAAAATTTAATAATTTACTTAAATTATACATCATTAAAATAAAATTAATGTCATTACTATCTATTATTAAATTTATTAAAAATAAAAATGAAATGATATCTTATTAAAATAATTAATAATTTAATAATTAAAATAAGATAAAAATTTAATATTTGTGCATATGTGTGCACACCTGAGTGTGTGTATGTATGTATGCATGCTTGTATTGAGTATATTTGTGTGTGCACTTACATGCATCTGTGTGTTTGTACATGAGTGTGTGTGTGTGTCCGTCCGTGTCTGTGTGTGTCCGTGTCTGTGTGTGTGCATGTATTTGTGTGTTTGTACATGAGTGTGTGTGTGTGTGTCCGTGTCTGTGTGTGTGCATGCATCTGTGTGTTTGTACGTGAGTGTGTGTGTGTGTGTCTCTGTCTGTGTGTGTATGGGGCAGAGGACAGTTTGCAGAAGTCAATTATCTCTTTGCACCACGTGGATTCCAAGAATCAAATCAACTTCTGGTCGTCATGCTTGGAGGCAGGTACCCTTCCTGAGGGGCTATCTCAGGGCTCCTGGAATGAGTTTTAAGCCCAAAGCCTCATGAGGCCCTATCTCCCATCCCGAGCAATCCTTCCCGGGGAGCCTTTCTCGTAGAAGCCCTCTCTGAGCCCCAGGCAGACCGCCCACGCCATCCTCCTGGAACTTAGCTGTCCCTTAGCAGAGCTACTTTCCCTGGCGACAGCAGATCCCTTGCCGCTGCTTCCCTCTCGGTCCTCCAGGGACTCCCACGCTGAGGCCAGAGGCTGTCTGAAGGTTCCCCCTCCTCCCAGGCCCTTGTAGTGCGTCACACATACATAGAAGAATGAGACCCCTGTCCCATGATTTGGGCACAGGATGCTTGGAAGCTGATGGGGCCGTGCTGGGCGTGGCCACTGGGGAGCAGTGATGTCATGCCCAGTGTCAGGTCATCTCTGAAGTCAAGAGATGTAAACTGAGGGACTGGGGAGGGAGGCTTGAAAAAACAGGCAAAACACCCTGCCTTCCATGCTCAGACATTTAAAACTCATACCCGACACCAACAAGACAGAACAAGATATCCTCAGACAGAAGCTGGAAGCAACTGACTAGCCTCACAGCCTTTGTCCCGTGGGCAGCCAGCCGCAAAGGGAGCACGCTACCGTGCCTGAACCACGGGAAAGCTGTGGCTTCAGTACATTCACAGGGAGCCCAAGGTGAGCAAGGCCTGTCTGTAGCCCAGAACTCGGGACCCAGGGCTCCTGTGGTATCTGCCTGGGAGTAGATGAGGGAGCTCTCCTGACTGGGAGTGGGTAAGGAGGAAGTGCCCCTCCCCTTCCTGGACACCCCAGCTTCTCCATTGTTGTTAACCACAGATGTGGGGATAGGATAGGATAGGATAGGATAGGATAGCTGTGTGTCAGTGCAGTTGGCTGTGCCGACTTTACACCTTCAGAACAGCCCTCCTCATAGTGCCTGAAAGCATGGTGGGTGGGCTTCCGCAGTCCTTCTCTGAAGCGCCCCCCCATTCCCCACCCCCCCACCCCCACCCCAGCGCACCCCTTTGCCATGTGGCTGCTTGTCAGACTCCGCCGCGAACAGAACAGCTCTCTCCTCTTCATAGCCTTTCTCAGGGAAGCTCCCGGGACTTTGGTCTGCCACTCCTGTTTTCCTCTTAGATGCTAATAAAAGTGGCCTAGGGTGAAAACAACATATGTATTTATGTACGTGGTTGGGAGGAACAGATGCTGAAATTGGAAGGGGTGGGAAAGTACGTATTCGTTTTCGTGAAGTGTTGGCATAGTCTGTTTTCGTTGTGATGACAGAATGCTCACGGCTGGGTACATTCAGAGGCCAGATGGCCTGGTGCTTCATAAGTAAAGTTACTTTGTTCCCATGGCTCCTGAGTCCAGACTGCCCGACACCATTGTCTCCGGGAAGACAGTGGTGAAGAGCTGGTGAAAGCAGGGTCTGCCTTGCTACAGTGTTTCGAGGTGCCCAGGCAGAAAGGATGCTGTGGTCTGTGGAGGCATCCAGACAGGACGCTAGATCTTTCTGTGGAGAAGCACGCACTCCCTGACCACTGTTAGCTGCCACTTCTGAGCAGTGCTGCCCTGAGCTCCGGCCTGAGCTTTGCCTTCCAAAGTACAGCAAGCTCTGCGCTCAGAGCAAATGAGAAAGAGGCTGGTGTGGCCGGCTGTGCTGGCCGGGCTCTGTGGATGGCAGGCCCGTGCATATGTAGAAAGCAGAGGACGGCTCCTGAGAGTCGGTTGTCTCCCTCTGTATGCCAGGGATTGAACTCAGGTCCTCGGGCTTGACCATCGGTCAGGACCATCCAGCGCCTTACCTGCTGGTCTGCTGTCTCACTGCCTTTGCTATTATTTGTTTTTTAAATCTTTTTTTGAATCAGGGTCTCACTGTGTCCTTTGGCCATCCTAGAGCTCACTATGTAGACCAGGCTGGCCCAGAACTCAAAGGTCCACTCTCCCGTGCCTTCCAAACGCTGAAGCTAAAGGCACACACACACTGTTGAGCGGGAGGTGGGTTCTGAGTAGAGCAGTGGGGAGATTCCGAGCAGAGTCCTGAGGAAGAGGAGTCGTGCTGGCCCCACATCCTCAGTGCCATGGACGCTGCTTCCCACCCCCACCAGTGTGGCTGATGCTCCCCCTCATATGGCCAATTCTGAGGAAGCGCCTCCTCTGTTTCCCCTCTGACTCTGTCTGTGTGTCCTGCCCCACCCTGGCTGGTTGGTGTGAGAAGAGATGGAACTGGAAGGCCTTCCACAGCAATGGCAGGCTCTGTGCTGCCTCAAGACGCCCGCCCTGCGTTTCCTGTTTATGCTCTTCTTTCATTTCATTGTTTTTAGTGTGTGTGTGTGTGAGAGAGAGAGACAGACAGACAGACAGACAGACACCAACTGGAGGTGTTCCTAACCCGTTTCAAGTGTCTGGGGATCATCTCAGCTCCCAGGCCTACACACACACCAAGCGCCTCTGTAGGCCGGGCATCTCGCTGGCCCTTTTCTTTGCTTGTTTAAATGTGAACTTTGAGTTCTTTTACACATGTGGATGCATCCCCCTGTCACCTGGGCCCCACATACCTAGCACTACAGGAGAACTCAGAGCGTCTCCAGCCCACCCCCCCCAAAAAACCCTTATGCTCCCTTCAGGGCCCCACTCTGTCCCCTCTCTCCCCTACAAGGGCTGCATCTACACTGAGTTATTTTTTGTTTGTTTCTTTTAAAAGCTTTAATTTTTGTGGGCAGTGGTGGCACATGCCTTTAGTCCCAACAGGAGGCAGAAGCAAGCAAATCTCTGTAAGTTCCAGGCCAGTCTGGAATTTACAGGCAAGTCCAAGATAGCCAGGGCTACACACAGAGGACCCCTATCTTGAAAAACAAACAAGCAAACAAAGCTTCATTTTTACTTGGTCTAAGTCTTGGATGGGGCTCCAGGGTGGTCCAAGGCTGCCTTGAGAGGTCCTGAGGCCGGCTGGTGCAGAGCAAAGCAGGGGACATCTCGGAAGGCCAGGAGATGAGCTCGAATGCTTCAGAGGGGGGTTGTTAGAGGAGGTACTCCCCAGAGATGGCTGGGGCTCCGGCGAGCGCTCGCTGCCCTTTCCCGGTTAGATGCTGGTTAGGTGCTTGCCCATTTCGATGAGCTTCACCCCATCTAGGAAGTGGTTTCTAAGGAGAGATGATGGTCAGTTTGGGCAGAGCGCAGCGAGTGAAGATCTGAGAGGGCCTGGGTTCTTCTCCAATGTTAAGACAGCTTCCATGGTCTCCTGGGTCTTACCCACTCTTCCCGAGATGCTTCTCCCTATCCTGGAAGAATGCGCAGCCTCCATTCTTGCCACTCAAGATGCTTGGCCCTGTCGGGCTTCTCAGCTATTCGGAAGCCGAGTGGCCCAACCCTCCTGAGCCACATCATCCCTGCCAAGATAGCTTAGAGAGGGGTGTGCAGGAGAGCTGCAGGCATAGGCGCAGGCAGGCCAGGGGGTTCACTGCCCGTGGAATAATTCTGAGGAATCGGGGAGATCACGGCTGACCAGCAACATGGAGCTAACTCCAAAGAGACCAAAGAGATGGTGCTGGCTGGTCCCAGACGCCGTGGCTGCCGAGACTGGAAGGTGGCGGGCAGCTGATGGAGTGCCCAGGTGTGTTCTGTCCAAACACTGTGGAAGCAAGGCAGAGACTCACAGGGCCTCAGGGCCCTGCTCCATGCTGGACTCATCCGCCTGGGCTTGGGCTTCTGACAGGTGCCCCCTTGGGGCCGAGCTTGTCCTTTAAGCTGCCTCCTGGAAGCGGCCGCCTCAGGTGTGACAGGCAGGCAGGGAGCTTGTGAGGTCCTCCCAACGCCCCCTGTATGTAAAGACAGCTGGAGCTCAGTGGCATCATTTCTGTGAGTGCTCCCCAGAGAGCCCACTGCCGGGTTTCCTGACACAAGGTGGGGCTTGTCCAGTCAGGGTGTATGAAACCTAGCCTTCTCTCCAAACAGTAAGCTGCCCGTCTCTGTGGCAACCGTTAGAAAGCCTCAGAAGGGCTGGGCAGGGGTGGTGCTTGCAGATGGGACTGTGAGGCCAGCCTAGGCTACAAATCAGTTTCAGGACAGCCAGGGCCACACAGAGAAACCTTGAAAAACCAAACCAAAAGAAAGAAAGGAAGGAAAGGAAGGAAGGAAGGAAGGAAGGAAGGAAGGAAGGAAAGGGGGAAGGGAAAAAGAAAAAGCCTTAGAAGGTTATGCTACCCTAAATCCCATGATCAAGGGTCCTCTGTCCAGTGCCAAACGCTGAACGAATAGTGATCTTTGCTAAATAGTAGCAATAGAACCTCAGGACAGTAGAGAGAACCTGGAGAACTGTTGGCTTTTTTTTTTAAGATTTAACTTTATTTGTAATTATGTATGTATGTGTGTATGTTTCCTAGTGTTTGTGTGTGCATATGAGTGTAGTTACCTGTGGATCCGAGAGGGGTGGATCCCATAGAGCTGGCGTTACAGACAGTTGTGAGCTGCCTGGCGTAGATACTGTGAACCAAACTCATGACCTCTGCGAGAATAGCATACACCCTTTGCCACTGAGTCATCTCTCCAGTACCCCAGCATTGGTGTGTGTGTGTGTGTGTGTGTGTGTGTGTGTGTGCGCGCGCGCGCGCGCGCGCGCGCATGTGCATGTAAGTCCCCATGGAGGCCAGAAAATGGCATTTGGTCTCCTGGAGCTGGGGTTGCAGGCAGTTGTGAGCTCTTCATGTGGGTGCTGGGGACCAATCCTAGGTCCTCTGCAAGAGCAGCTGGTGCTCTCCACCGCTGAGCATCTCTCCAGCCCAGGTGTAGGTTTCTACATTTAATTGCAACCAGGCTATTGTTATTCCTGGATGTCTGAGCTATCCCACCCTGCATAGCCAGACCTTCTGTGTCTTTCTGAGCCAAGAGTCAGCACTCCGACAGGCCCAGTGTGAAAGGACCTCTGTGGCCAGCAGGAAGTGTCCTGGAGAGCCCGAGATCAGCTTTCTCTGCCTACCTTTCAGAGAGCCAGTCTTCCTGTCAGGCTCTGGCTTCTGGCTGTAGCTATCTGGTCCCTCCACCTCTTATGCACGTGCTGAAGGTTTGTGTCCTCATGATCTTGTCTGTCGTCACCAAGTCCTGGCATGAGAATGTCAGGTGACTGACTCCAGAAGTGTTTATATAGCCCTCCAACCACCTGTAACTGGGCACGGGCAAGCCAGCAGTGTAGACCTGTAGTCTTCATTCCCTAGAGGCTTGAGGCAGGAGGATTATTTGAGTTTAGGAAGTCAAAGCCAACTTAGACAACATAGTGAGACTCTGTCTTGAAACAAAACCATTTTCTTATTTAGTTCTTTAAATATATAGTCATTTATTTTTTTCCCTAGTTTGTGTCTACTATATGAACATGTGTATATACTATATGTACATGTGTATATAGTATATGTACATGTGTGTAGTATATGTACATGTGTGTAGTATATGTACATGAGTGTATACTATATGCACATGTGCGTAGAGTATGTATGTGTGTATACTATATATACATATGTATACACTATACAAGTGTAGTATATGTACATGTGTACGGGTATTAGTGCATACATGCATAGAGGACAGACATTGGCATTGGCTGACTTCAGTGGCTTCTGATTTTTGGGAGAGGAGGTTGGTTGGGGTAGTTTTGTTTTTGAGACAGAGTCTGTTACTGGACCTAAAGCTCAATTCAGCTAAGCCGGCCAGCCAGCGGGCCTCAGAAATGCCAGTCTCCATAGCCAGTGCTGGGATTAGAGATGCCCACTGTTGAGGGTCTGACTTTCATGTGTCCACTGGGGTCCAAACTCAAGCACTCAGGCTTGCTCTGCAGGGGCTCTGCCTCCTGCGCCTGTCTCTCCAGTCCCAGGGTGCCCCTGGGCTCCGAAGGTACTAGGAAGGGGCTCTTCTGTCCTTCCTTCCCTCCCTCCCTCCCTCCCTCCCTCCCTCCCTCCCTCCCTCCCTCCCTCCCTCCCTCCCTTCCTTCCTTCCTTCCTTCCTTCCTTCCTTCCTTCCTTCCCCCTTGAAACAGGGTCTTACTCTATAGCCTTGGCTGTTCTGGAACTTGCAGTGTGGACCACGAGGCTGGCCTCAAACTCATGGAGAGTCACCCGCCTTTGATTAAAGGAGTGTGCCACCATGCTCGGCCTATGCAGTGGATTCTCCCGAGTCTAGTTGCAGGCAGGAGGGGAGGGGAATGACCATGAGAGGCTCTGGGAAGCCCTGAGGCCTTCTGTCACTGAAGAGCTGATGGCTCATAGCTTCAAGTCCTGTCAGATCACAGAAGCTAGGACGGCCGTGGGAGCTCCCAGGGCCCTGGGGACTGCCTGGGGCCATGAGCAAAGCTAGTTCTCCTCAGAGCTTCTAGACTGTTGGCCAGTCTCCTGTGGCACTGATTGCCCTGTGGCCCAGGACTCTTGAGTTCTGAGCAAAATCAGCTGTTGACGGGAGCCAGCAGCGCCCAGTGCGCTTTATCAGCTAATCAATAGCCATGTTCTCCTCAAGCCCAGAGTGGGCAATTTTGTTTTCATAAAGAGCTTTTTGGTTTCTCCCTTTTGGATGCATTGCCTCTTAAAACAGCCATAAAAAACCCTTAAACTCGCTCCCTGCAGTCAGTCCTGGCTGCCACACACTCGTCATGACAACTGAAGATGAGGCTCTCGCCTGGGACCACGGGGCTGGCATGCTTTCATGTTGGGCTTCAATTATGTGCGAAGTTTCCTCAAGTGGACAGTTAATGATCCCTCTGAACAGATTGTTTATGCCACATGAGGCCCTTCCGAGCCCGCGCTTCCTCCCCGCTGCTTCTGCCCATGTGCTCTGCTCAGCTGTGGAGTGTGTGAACTCTATCTTCTCAGCAGGCAGAGAAGGGAACGCCCCGGCCCCAGGAAGTGCAGTGAGCTAGCCTGCCACCCGTGAGTGCCAAGGGTACACGGCTGATCATAGCCCCCAAGTAGGGTTTCCTATAAAGATAAAGACTCCCTTTATCCGGAGTCTTTGATCCTGGTACAGTCGAAGGTGTGGGGATGATATGGTTGCTGAGTGTAACGTCTTGCCAACTCCTGACTCCTCATAGTTAAATGTGATTTTTTTTTTCTTACTTATAACCAAAAGGTAGGGGCAGAAAACTGGAAGTCAGGGCCGGAGAGAAGGCTCCTTAGGTGAAGGAGCTTGCCACCAAGCCTTATGACGTGAGTTCAATTTCCAAGACCCACATGATAGAGGGGGAAAACAACTCCCACGAGTTGTCCTCTGACCTCTACGTGAACACTATGAGAAACACATGCACACACACACACACACACACACACACACTAAAATAAAATGGAAAAAATAACCCTTTGAAATTTGACTTTTAAGGTATATACTTTGGCATGGTAGGTTTATCCCTGCAGAATCAACCTGGTTTCAAATAACAGAGAGCAAATGTTATGGCCCAAACAAGACAGAGGCGTATTTGTTCCTTACGTGATAATGTAGTAAGAACCCCAGCCCGTAGCTACATGGTGCGTGTTCTACGACAGGATGGTTGCTAGGACTTCTTATATTTAGTTACCCTTACTTACAGTGTCCCTTCACGCCGCCCTGGTGTAGTGCCTGCTAACAGATGAACTGAGGGGCAGGGGTGGTGATCATCCAGAGGGACAGGCCAGTGAGAGGCACAGCCAGGACTGAGCTCTGCAGCCTGGCTCCAGGGTGGACCCTTTGGCAGGCGCTGCTCTGCCTGACCAAGGCAGCTCAGGCTGTAGGGTCTGGAAGGACAGCTCTGCCCCACTGTCTTCAGGAATACTCTGTCTTGGTCGTCTGCTCAGTGAGCTGCCAGTCCTACTTACAGTGCTCTGGAATGCGCAGTGCCCAGGGTGAAAAAGACCCCCGAGATTTATTAGAAGGCTGGACACAGCAGCAAACACCTATAATCCCAGCCCTTGGGAGGCAGAGGCAGGAAGATTGTAGCTTCGAGAGCAACCTTGACTGAGTAGCAAAACGCTATTACAGACCAATAATAAAAATAACGAAAGTCATTAAACTTTAAAGAAGTATTGGCCTGGCAAGATGACTGAGCAGGCAGAAGCTCTCACTGAGCAGGTCCAGCCTCCCGAGAGCATTGACACTCAGGACCCACATCAGAGGAGGTCCTTCTCTGCCCTTCGTGACACATGCGCAGATGGCACAGTGGTGCACTGACTGGCTGCCCGCTCAGAGGACCCTGAGTCAGTTCTCAGCCCACACACGGCAGTTACAGCTGTCTATAACTACAGTCCCAGGGAATCCATGTGGTGCAGAGATATACATGCAGGCAAAGTGCCCAGAGGGTAAATAAGGCTAGGAGGCGGCTCCGCCACTGGGAGCATTTGTGCTTTGCATTGTTGCTCTTGCAGAAGACCTGGGTTCAATTCCCAACACCCACACAATGACTCACAGCCCTCTATAACTCAAGTTCTAAAGGATTCTATGCCTCTTTTTGTTTGTTTTTGTTTTGTTTTTGTTTTTGTTTTTGGCTCCTGTGGGCACTAGGCACACACATGGTGCACCTGTATGCACACAAGCAAAACACTCATGTATATAAAATAAAATCTAAATAAAAAGATACATTAAAAAATGTTTTTTGCCAGGCCGTGTTGGCCCACGCACGCCTGTGATCCCAGCACTCTGGGAGGCAGAAGCAGGCGGATTTCTGAGTTCGAGGCCAGCCTGGTGTACAGAGTGAGTTTTCCAGCACAGCCAGGGCTACACAGAGAAACCCTGTCTCAAAAAACCCAAAATCCAAAAAAACAAACAAACAAAAAACAAACAAACAAAAAAAACCAAAAAAAAAAAACCCACCACATGTTTTTTAATAAAATAAAGGTTAAAAAATTATGGAGCTCTGTGTTTCTCTTTGGGAAATGCATGAGATTGGGTGTGGTCTCATCCAAATAACCCAGGCTCAGTCTCACACTGAGGGAGCTGTTGCCAAGGGTGGGTTAGTAGAGCGGTAGAGAAGAGCTGTCACCAAGCCTAGGACATAGGACAGTATTGTTCGACAGGACAGAATTTGCCACTGGAAGCTTTGTAGGCAAACTGTGCACTTGTCCCTGGAGGACCAAGAGTAGTGGCGGCCACCTGGGCAGGGCTGAGCTGGAGGTCTGTACTGTAACCTGGGAAGAGCCTAGAAGTGTAACCGACACAAAAGGAGGCCTCTGAATGGAGTCTCAGGGCCCGACTTAATTTAAATAATGCATATGGCCACCCCCAAACCACTGCATAAATCTTAAGTTAGAGAAATCCTATTTCTTGGAAGTTGATTTTTGTTGTTTTTGTTGTTGTTTTTATATGTGATCTCCCAATTGGATTTTTATGTGGTACCAGACTTCTTCATTTCCGCAAGGTTGCTATTGTTTTACAAAGTCTTTATTCATTTTTGGTGATAACAAGCAGCCGCAGTCCGTGGGGCTCCCCCTCAGAAACTGTGCACGTTTGGGGAATGCTGTAAAAAATGATGCTTCTTGTGGCAATCTTTAAAAGTACAGCAAAACTTAAAGAAAAACAAATCCTTCATTCTCCCCTTATTAAAGACACAGCGAGAGCAGCGATGTGCTGTGTTCATGCCCCCATCCGTGTAAGCATGGCTGCAGTTGAGAGTGCTGGGAATACTGCTACTCCTCGCTCTTTTCTGTCAAAGCTTTGGCAAGCTTTCTGCATCGTTAATAAAAGCTTATCATTCCTGATAAGCCTCACCTAAAATAATTTGCATGCCTACTGTGCGCGAGGTATTATGTTATATATGCTAACTCTGGCTGTCTCTCCTTCACAGCCTAGCTTCTCTGACCCAGTACTCCACGGTCTCTCTCAGCCTCTGTCTCTCTGTCTCTTGTCTGTCTCTAAATAGCCCTTGGTGTTCGTATATGCTACAACAAAATCAGTGCTCGGGCAGGTGAGACGGCCCAGTGGGTAAGGTGCCTGCCACCAAGTCCGAGGAGGGAGGGTTCCACAAGTTTTCCACTGACTTACACACATACACACACACACACACACACATCCATGCGCACGCCAAAATAAAATATGATTGAAAAAATACCATTCTTCAAGCAGAACAGGAATCCAGGAACTGTTAGATGTTGGGGTTCTGAGTGTATGTTGTCAGCCGACTGTGCCCCTCTTGCCTCACACAAGCAAGGAACTGCATGTAGTGAACATTTTTGTCTCCTAAACAGTGCCCATAGGTCTAAGGAGAGAAGCTGGCTTGTGTGCAGAGCTGCAGGACCTCGCATAGGCGTGCGGCTGCCCCATTAGAGCCTATCTTACTGGGCCCCTCTCTGGGCAGAAGGAGTAGGTACAGAAGCATCGCAGAGGGGCGCCCATGGCCTTCTCCTTCGAGTTTCTTGTCTCATGTGCTCAGGCCTTGGAGCAGACAGCCCCTCGTCCCTGCTACTGCCAGGAACTTCCATGAGGAGTTAGGAGACAGTTGGGCTGGAGAGATGGCTCAGTGGTTAAGACAGCTTCCTGCTCTTCCAGAGGACCTGAGTTTAGTTCCCAGTACCCACAACCACCTAAACTCCACCAGGGGATCTGACGCCCTCTTCTGGCTCTGCAGGTCCCACCAGACACACACAGACACCCACGCACTTTTAAGTTAGTGTTCCTCTCCGAAAAAGGCTCCGTGCTCAAGCTTAATGGACACTTTATCTAACTCCTGTTATCCTTCCGTGTGCTGTGGACATATGCGTGATCTTGCAGAGTCTCTAAGATGGTGATAGAAAGATAAGGGTGTCTCTCAAGGGCATTTGTCAACAGAACCGTGTGCATGTGTGTGCGGGTATCCTCCAGTGGGAAGGAAGGCCCGGAGGCACCCACACGCTTGGCGCACCTCATTCATACATGTCTGATGCCAGCACTCAGGGAGTCCGTCCACCCTTAGGCTGAGCAGGAGGCTCTGTCTGACCCAGTCATCCTATGAATATGATAGACAGCTCACGGAGTGTCTATAATCAAAGAGCTTCTGTAGACCATTCCTGGGTTGAGCTGGGTCTAGCTTATTGAGCAGCAGCCCTGAGTGGTCACTTAAAAAAATATATATAATGATGAATGCCAGGGGGAGTGGGGTTTGCTGGCTTGGCGTGAGAAATGGCCCAGTCACTGTTATGGGATCCCTGGGAATTCTGAGGTTTGTTCCCCACATCAGGGCCCCTGCTTCTCTCTGCTCTGAAGAACCCTGTGGTGGCAGACAGCTCTGCTCCCCTCTCTGTTTTTAGATGAGGCCTCTGGATTTGCTTCGCCTTTTGTTTTGCAGAAGAGGACGTGGAGAACTTTGATGTGACCACCTTGTCTCAGGACATGCTGCGAAGCATTGAAGCGGACAGCTTTTGGTGCATGAGCAAACTGCTGGACGGGATCCAGGTGAGCGCGCTAGCCGCTCCGGGGCTCCCGCTCCCACTGCCACTTCCGCACCTACTTCCCCAGGCTCTTCTGTGTCCCACCCCCACCCCCACCCTGCCAGTTCACCTCTGCCTCTGCTATTAGCTTCACTAGACAGTGGTCTAGCATCCCTCTGGGTCTGAGAAAATCACTGTGCTGCACTGTGTCAGCACTGTGTCAGGATCCTCCCTGCTGTGGGGATCCTGTGGGCCACGCCCAAGCCGGGGCTCCTCCAGCCTTTCACCACATGCTACAGTTTTAGGATCCCCTTTGCTTCCAAACACTGTTACCAGCTGCTAGCATTGGTGGACTTTTAAAACATGTTTATTTTTTTATACATATATATGTATATATATATTTTTTTAAGTATTTTACTTATTTTTATTTTATGTGCATTGGTATTTGCATACACAAACAACGCGCGCGCACACACACACACACACACACACACACACATCAGTCTATGTGAAGGTACTGAATTCCCTGGAAATGGAGTTACAAACAGTTGTGAGCTGCCATGTGGATGCTAGGAACTGAACCTGGATCCTTTTAGAAGAGTAGCCAGTGCTCTTAACCACCGAGCCATCTTTTCACCCGTTTGTGTTTTTTCAATCCTGGGTGTGGTGTGTGCACATGAGTGCGTGCAGGTGTTCACAGAGGCTGGGGGTGTTGGATCACTGGGGTCTGAGTATCAGGTAGTTACTAGGAGCTGCCGTGGGTCCTCTGGAAGAGACACTCTTGACCACTGAGCCATCTCTCTAGCCCCGGTGTATTTTTAAATATGCTTCCGGGATGGCGGAGATGGCACTGGAGAGGGAGGCGCCTAGCCTAACCTTGAGCTCCAGCCTCAGTGAGACCCTGTCTCAAGAAGCAAGATAGATGTTTGTGAAGAATCATACCTGACATCTCCCTGGCCTGTGTAACACACACACACACACACACACCAGCAATATTGACAGAGCAGCCCGTGTCTCTGTGAGCTCTATCTGGGTGTGGAAGGCGGCTGGTTTGGACACTGCTCACCCCAAGCTCTGTGCCCTTCACAGGATAATTACACGTTCGCACAACCAGGGATTCAGAAGAAGGTCAAGGCACTGGAAGAGCTCGTCAGCAGGATCGATGGTAGGTTGAGGGGACAGGATGTCCCCAGCAGTAGCCCAGTGTGGTCCCCACCTGAGCTGTGACACTTGGTCCTCCCCGGGTCCCCTCCCAACCTCCTCTCCCAGCCTGTCCTTGTAGTGACCCTCTGCCTTGGCAGCACAGGTGGCTTCACAGCTCAGCAGGAAGGCTCTGAGCTCTCCACTTTATCCTGTCACCGAGGTCTCAGTTCCCCCCACAGCTCTGGCCCATCCCTTCCCTCCCCTTCCCAGTCCGCAGCCCTGGTCCAGCCATTTCCTCTGAGGCCTTCCTCTCAGAAGGACTTGCGTTCTCTTGCTTGCTTCTCTTTCAAACCTGTGAGAGTTTTTCCAGCAGCATCTGTTGTGCCCTTCTTCTGTTCCAGGGCACCAGCGGCTTCCCGCTGCCCTTTTCATGCAGTCTGTGGGTTGGCCTTGCCCGTCACATGGTAACATAAGGACCCCAGGCTTGACACAGGCTCCCCAAGTCTGGCTGGCCCCCTAGTGGGACCTGCTTAGGCTGGAGAATCTCAGGCCCCCTCTGCTGCAGGACTTCCTGCCATGCCTGCTTCCCCACCGCAACATTAGCTCTCCGCTCCTTCCGGTTCTCCCAGCCATAGCAGCAGCCTTGCTCTGTCTTGCTCCTCATCCTTCCACGGCCTGGGACCTTGGTGCCACCCTCTGCGCCCCCCACGGCCTGGAACCTTGCTGTCCACCCTCTGTGTCCCCCACGGCCTGGGACCTTGGTGACACCCTCTGCGCCCCTCACAATAGTTCTGGGCGTGGTAAATGGCGCTCTCTCCCCCTGGGCCTCACCGGTGCCTCTGCCCATCCGCTGGTCTCCATACTGGGCCATCTTTCCCCTGACCTTGCATAGGGTGTGTGCTGTCCTCTTTGGAGAACTAACTGGCCCCCGGGGGTGGTCATCAGTTAGAATCCAGATGGCACAGTAGTGATTTCTTCTGCTGTCTATCTCCTTTTTTTTTCTGGCCTAGGTAAATAAAGGCCTGAAATTAAAAACTGTGGGGTTTTTAAGATGTGTACACTGGTCCGTGGAGCCGACTCACGGGGCTAAGGACACTCGCTGCCAAGCCTGACAACCCGATTGGACCACCGCAAGCTATCCTCTGACCTCCACAAGTCCACACGCACATGCACACACCTCACACACTCCCCCCACACCAGCCACACACACACATTCCCTCCACACCAGACACACACACTCCTCCCACCCCCAAAAATTCCCCCCACACCAGACACACATTCCCTCCACACCAGACACACACACACACACACACACACACTCCTCCCACCCCCCCACACAAATTCCCCCCACATCAGACACACACACACACACATTCCCCCCCACACCAGACACACACCAAACACACACATACACACACATTCCCTCCACACCAGACAGACACACACACACACACACACACACACATTCCTCCCCCACACACACATAAATTCCCCCCACGTCAGACACATACACACACATATTCCCCCCACACCAGACACACACCAAACATACACATACACATACACACACCCCAAACACATACACACACACACACACTAAATAAATGTGAGAAAGTATCTTATGCACTTTCTTATTACAAAGACTGCAGCAGCAACAACAACAACAACAACCCCACAAGCTGTTCACAAGCCCCCAGGCCTTAAATTCCAGCCCCCTAAGCGACATTTGTCACTGCTCCCCTTGGAGCCCTGGACTGAGCAGCCAGCTCTAGTGTACAGACTCACCTCATTTTCCTCCCCAGAGTCCTCTGAAATGGGAGCCACTAGCCTCATTAAAACTGAAAAAACAAAACAAAAACCCAGCGCTTAGTGGGGAGGGGTACACACATGCCACCTCATGGAAAGGGGTGGGGTAGGGGTCAGGACAAGGTCCAGGAGTCTGTTACCTCCTTCCGTCAGGTGGGTCCCAGGGGTCAGGGGTCAGGCTTGGTGGCGGATGCCTTTATTTGTTGAGTCATCTTGGGGGCCTCCGGTTTCCCCATTTCATAAATGAGAAGATTTAAAACCTTCCCATCGGCGGGCGGGGCTGGCGAGGTGGCTCGTGGGTCCCAGGCGCTCGCCGCTCTTCCAGAGGACCCACGCTCAGTTCTGGGCACCACATGCAGTGGCGCACAGCTGTCTGTAACTCCTGGGGCTCTGAGGCCTCTGACTGTACTCAGGTACACACGCCCACATGCAGACACACAAATGCATCTTAAAAACAGCAGGGACAAAAAGCCCACCCATCGAGCGTTAGTCTCGAAGCCAGCTTACAGGACAGGGGACCAGGCCTGTTTAACTTGCTCAGGATACTACGCAGGCGCCAGGGCAGGAGCCAAGTGGCAGGTGGCAGCTAGTTTCTACTGAATTTGCAGAATAATCTCCTGGTGAGTCTCCTTCTGTGAGAGAGAAGCCACCTCTGCTGGCCATCTGTCAGGGATACTGAAGGGAGCTGGCCGAGGTGGCCCTCAGGGTCCAGTCCATCCTGCCTTGCCCTGAGCAGTACTTAGGCTCAGCAGCCAAGTTGATCTCATGTCTCTTGCTTCATGGCCAGCGCAGCCCCAGGATGGCTGCGGGCACCTGGGAGATGCTTGGTGGGATGGCAGCGTGCCGCATGCTGATGTCAGCCTGTGAGCAGCATTGGGGGTCAAAGGTCAGCCCACAGCATGGGGGGGAGGGGGTCTGGTTAGAAAGAGAACCTGCTTCTGGCTCCTGAGGCCTGCTCCTGGTTCCTGAGGCCTGCTGGTGGCCGCTGACCTCGAGCTGCTTTCAGAGCAGGTTCACAGTCACTTCAGGAGGTACGAGGTGGAGTACCTGCAGTTTGCCTTCCGGTGGATGAACAATCTGCTGATGCGGGAGCTTCCCCTGCGCTGCACCATCCGCCTGTGGGACACCTACCAGGTACGGAGGGACCCCTGCTCTCCTCCCCAGCTCTCCGTGCTGGGCCCAACACACTGTGAAGCCTCTCTACCACCTACCTTTGTCCGTGTTTGCTGTGAGCCCATATTCTGTCACACAAGAGGTTTCAGGCTGGGTCTCCCCACCCCACCCCCACCCCCTACGTCCTGCTGTGGCTTGGAAGGGAGAGGCTCCCCTGGGGCCTGGAGGCCTGCCTGACTCTTGTCTCCTTTCCCAGTCTGAGCCAGAAGGCTTTTCACACTTCCATCTCTATGTCTGCGCCGCCTTCCTGATCAAGTGGAGGAAGGAGATTTTGGATGAGGAAGACTTTCAGGTGAGTGGGCAGAAAGTCCTGCTGTGGATGCCCGCCTGGGGCCCTCGGGTCTTCCCAAGGAGAAGGACCTCTGTGCCAGAAGGGCTGCACAGGCTGAGAGACCCCTCATCTATGCACTGTGAGTCACCATGGAGGCCCAGGGCATCCTGGGAAGTGAGGCAGGCAGAGGGCCATTCTCACAGCCCGCGTGCTGAGGGAAGACAGGCAGTAGACAAAGGCGCAGGGGGCTTCAGAGATGCTGGGGATAAGCACACACTGCCCAAGGCCCAGCAGCCTGTGTGGGTCCTTAGCGCTGGAGGGGAGGCTGCACTTTCAAACAAAGCAGTCAGGAGAAGCTCACCAGGAAGGTGACATTTAAGCAAAGGCCTGAGGAGGGTGGGGAGCAAGCCGTGTGGCCACTGGGGCAGGGGACTGCCTGGCAGCCGTGTAGCCACTGGGGCAGGGGGCTGCCTGGCAGAGGGGCTCTAAGCGCACGCCTGGCTGTTTGAGGGGCTGTGAAGTGAGGCCTGAGCAGGCGGCCAGTAGAAGAGCAGAGGGAGCTAAGTCAGATGGCATGGAGGGCAGGAAGTTGCTGCAAGCGCCCTGACTCTTCCTGGCAGGTCTCGGGTGTGGTCTTAAAGACCACTCTGCTTTTGTGCAGCGTCTGAAGGTGGGGAGGGTGGGCACAGCAGCCACCCAGGACACAGCTGTAATTCTCCCAGGGGCGCGGTCATGGGTAGTGACAATAGAGGTGTATGTGATCATGTTTGGGGTCTTCTTTATCCAGCGCTCAGGCTCTTTGATGGGCTGGTTTGGACTGTGACAGAGAGATGGACCAGAATGACTTCTGGATGGAGGCTGAGGGGCAGGGAAGTAGAGAGATCAGGGCTTAGGTGTTGGGAATGTTGAATTTGAAATGTCAGCTAGGCGTGGTGGCACACACTAATCCCAGCATTCGGGGAGCTAGAGGGAGAGGTTGGGGTTCAAGGATATCTTTCGTTATGGTGCAAGCTTGAGGCCAGCCTGGGCTACATGAGGCTCTGTTACAAAAGAAGAGAAAGAACTTTATGCGTACAAATGGAGATGAGTAGGCCAAGAAGTGTGCAGATGCTGTGGCCCAACTTCTAGGAGACACGGTGGACTAGACACATGAACTTAGAAGCCTTTGGTTTAGGGGGCAGAGGACATGGCTCAACAGTTAAGATTCCGTATGCAAAAGCAGATGTGGCCTGGCTTGCCAGGTCTGAGCCCTTGGAGTACCGGGTATCTGTGTTGGCAGCTGGAGGCGTGGGAAGTTTCCTGGCTACGTGTCTAGGTCCTAGAAGAAGCAGGTAAGCAAGCAGGACTCTTAGGGGGAGGGATTATGCAAGAGTCCGTGAGAACTGAAATGTCCACTTCCTGCTGATGTAAGGCCTCCTGACAGCAGGCCCTGCCCCGAACTTGGCCCCAGACTGAACTTTGCCAACAGAGGAACAGTCAGTATAGCCCCAGCCAGCCACGCAGACATCAGCAGCAGGACGCAGTCAGAGGGAAGGCACTGAGTTCCTGCTGAGAGTGTAGCTCAGGGAAGGCTGTCGGAGAGAAGCCTTGTCATGGCTGAGGCAGGAGCATGGATCACACAGAGCAGAACTGCTTTTTTAAAAAAGAATCTGTTTATTGTAGCGCTGGGCGTTAGGCCTCACTGGATAGGCAGTCGTGCTGTCCGGGAGCTGGGGGAGACCTTTGGGTTTATCTACGACAGGTGAATGTTTGTTCCTTCTTCAACACGTCGTGTCCCAGCCCTGACCGCACTGCTCGCTCTTTGGGAATGGAAGGGGCGTCAACTTTTGGTCCCAGCCCATCCGGGAGTCAGACTCCCCTGAGGCACCAAGCCCACGGTGTTAAGATGGATTCCAGCTCTCCAGAGCCAAGGCTGGGAAAGCTAAGAGAGTAACTCACTGTAGCCCATGGTTTCTGTCCTGATCCTGTGGCAGAGTGCACCATCAAGGCAGGCCGTGGAGTGGGACTTGAGAGAAGATGTCCCAAAGGTAGTTGATATCAAACCTGAACAGAAGCCCTGAATTCTGTGCCCCTGGAATACTGACAAGCCTCCTGTGGGCAGTGATGTGTCACCTCAGCGCAGCTGGACATGTGCCAGCTACTGAGACACAGGGGGAACATCTCCAAAATCCAGAAATCCAGAAGTGTACTAACTGTGCCAGACCGTGGGCATGCTGACAGCTCCCCCACTGAGCAGCTCTGTCCTGCACCAGGCAGAGGCTATTGGCTCTGGGCTCCAGGAAACCATCTTGTCAACTCTGGACTCACCAGGCCTCAGGTGCTCAGAGCTGATTTGGAGAAGCAGGAGCAAGGGGCCCAAGGCCTGGGGATGGAAGGCCCTTTAAATGCATGTAAGAAATTGAACAAGGGAGTCGATGGGATTTCAGAGCTTTGTAGATGCCCACTCGACAGTGTAGCTCTTATAGGAAGGAGAGTTGAAGCTTTGTTATCTGTTTGTCTGTCTGTCTGGTCTCTCCTTGCCCAGTCCGGCCTCAAACTATCTGTGTGTAGTCGAGGAAGACCCTGAACTTTTTTTTAAAGATTTATTTATTTATTTATTTATTTATTTATTATATGTAAGTACACTGTAGCTGTCTTCAGACACTCCAGAAGAGGGCATCAGGTTCCATTACAGATGGTTGTGAGCCACCATGTGGTTGCTGGGATTTGTACTCAGGACCTCTGGAAGAGCAGCCAGTGCTCTTAACCGCTGAGCCATCTCTTCAGCCCAACCCTGAACTTTTTAATTCTCCTCCTTCCCCCTCTCACCCCCAAAACTCCCAGAGTGCAGAACTGTAGGTGTGCACCGGCAGGCTTGGACAGAGTTCTTAAAGTACGATAGCTCAAGGCCACAGGTGTCTTAGGCCTCAGCCGTAGAGTTTGGGTTAATAAATCCATCCTTCACTCAAGGGTACAGTTGTGGACCGTTGCTTAAGTGCAGGTCCTATGCAGACATTCGGTGAGGCGCCAACAGGTTAGGGAGCCCTGGGATCAGAGGATCCTCATAAGAAAGGCTGAAACTCTCAGACTGTAAATAGAAGCAGCCAGTAAGGGAACCCAAATCCCCTAGGAGATCCCCGAATGCAGTAGGAGGAACCATTGGGTTGTTTGACTCTTAGAAAGTCACAGGCAAGGATGGCGCTTTGAAAGACCGCACTGGGCCATTGTCAGTGGATGCCCTCCTTAGGACATACATTCCTGGTTAGAAGGTATGGGGTACAACTGAGTCCACCTGATGTCCACAGAGAACGCAGGGGCATTGCAGAAGGAGTCTGCTCCTAGTTACAGATACAGTTTTAAGTCCATTCGCCATTAATTCCTTTTTTTAAAATGATGTTGTTGTTTGAGACAGAGTTTCTCTGTGCAGCCCTGGCTGTCCTGGAACACACTCTGTAGACCAGGCTGGCCTCGAACTCAAGAGATCCTGCCTCCTGAGTACTGGGATTAAAGGTGCGAGGTGCCACCACCCGGCAAGATTTGTTATTTTTAAGCTTTTTGTTTGGTTTGTTTTTATGTATGTGTCTTGCCGACACGTATGTATGTACCACGTGTGTGCCTAGTTAGTGCCTGCGATGTCCAGAGGAGGGTGTCAGATCCTCTGGAGCTGCAGTTACAGGCGGTGAGCCACCATGTGTGTGCTGGGATCCAGGCCAGGATCCTCTGTAAGAGCAGCCAGTCTCCCTCCTTTGGCCTCCGGTCTCGTGGCTTTCTCCTGGCCCTCATTTGTTCCTTTGACGCAGTGCCTTCTCGGCCCGGTTCCTTTTCCTTGGAGATCGTTGGGTTCCAGCATGTGCCCGAGTCTGGCCCTGTTCTGTATCCTGGGCCCCTAGTGCTCGACTCTAAAAGGCAATGCAGGCTTTCCTCCAGTGCTTGCCCTACAGAATCCTGTGATTTTTCACCTGACTGCACACACTCCCTGAGGGACCGCTTTGTAGAACATCTTCAGTGCCGTTCTGGCAGTGTCTCTTTCTGTCATCTGGCTTTTCACACCTGACTTGACCAGCACCTCTGCCCCTTGGCCCTGGTCATTCCGTTCTCCATCCTTATCTGAAGACTTTTCCTTTTTTTTGTTTTGTTTTGTTTTTGTTTTTCGAGACAGGGTTTCTCTGTGTACCCCTGGCTGTCCTGGAACTCACTCTGTAGACCAGGCTGGCCTTGAACTCAGAAATCCTCCTGTCTCTGCCTCCTGAGTGCTGGGATTAAAGGCATGCACCACCACTGCCTGGCTATTTTCTACTTTTTGCCTTGCTAAACTGTGGTGGAATGGGGAGCTGGGAGAGGCAGAGAACTGCAGTTCCAGTCTCTGCCACCAGGTGGCAGCTCCACACAGCTAATCTTCCCATGTGTGAAGAGGGAAAAGGAAGAAGCGCTTGACTAGGGATAGAGTTTAGTCAGAAGCTTCTAGAAAGCTCCTACTAACGCTAGGGCTTAGAAGTCAGAAGCGGCCCCAGAAGCAGTGCTCTTCTCTGGAGCTGGGCTACTCTTGGGTGGTTTTGTTTACAAGTTACACAAAAACATGGAATCATTTTAGAAATAGTAGAATTTTCCAGTAAGAGGGGCTGTGGAAAAGGGCCGGTGAGATGGCCCAGCGGGTGAAGGTGCCTTATGACCTGAGCTCAGACTCTGGTGTCCACGTGGAAGGCGGAGAGAACTACTCCTGCAGGGTGTCCTCCGACCTCCGCACACTGCGCACAAGCATACATCACACCGAGAATAAGCAAAGCTAAAGAAAGTTGCTGATACTGGGCCTCTTCACTCCCTGATGAATGTGAGTGTGATCTGCGCACAGGCTGGCTTAGAACTCACCGAGAACTGCCTGGCCGTGGGGCGTGATTAAAGGCATACACTGCGACACTTGGCTTAACTCTTTTAAAAATTTATTATTTTATGTGGATAAGTGTTTTGCCTGCATGTACGCCTGTGCACCACATGTGTGCCTGGAACCCGTTGGAGGCCAGAAGAGGGCGTTGATCCCCAGGAACTGGAGTTATGTGGGTACTGGGGGGTACTGGCAGTTGAACCCTGATCTGGGAGACTAGCAAGGGTTTCTGAGCATGTCTGCAGGTCACCCTGAATCTTGAGGCAGGCTCTTCCACTGAGAAGTGGGGATCACCAATTAGGTGAAGCTGATTGGCCAGCAAGCCCCAGGAATCCTGTCTCCACCTCCCACAATACTGGGATCAAACTCAGGGACTTCTGCTCCTGACAGGAGCACTTTACCAACCAAGCCCTCCCTCACCCTAGGATGAATCTTTTTATAATTAAAAAAAAATGAAAAAGAAAAAAAAAAAGAAAAGAAAAAAGGACAAATATCCCAGTTCTGAATAACCAAAATGAATGAATGAATGAATGAATGAACTCTAAAAACCAAAACAACAGAGTCCAGCTGAGAAGCAGATAGAGGGGAAAGACAGCTTGCTATGGGGGCTGCCTGATTGCTGGGAGGCAGCAGGCTGGGCTGCGGGGCTCCCGTGGTCCAGAGGCGGTGCCCCGCTGGCCCAGGCTGCAGAGAGAGACGAGGCCTTCCCTTCCTCGCCTTGCAGGGCCTCCTCATGCTGCTGCAGAACCTGCCCACCATCCACTGGGGCAACGAGGAGATCGGGCTGCTGCTGGCAGAGGCCTACAGACTCAAGTATATGTTTGCAGACGCCCCTAACCACTACCGCCGATAGGTGCTGTCTCCCCTGGGGACCGGACTGCCCCACCTCTGATGGCAACTTCATCACTGTGGCCACCGTGCAAGCCGTGGACCCCGGCCAGGAACCACTCCTGCTGTACAAAGCTCGTCCCCCTGCCGCCATCGCCACAGCCACCACCACCGTCGCCGCCACCCAGGTCTTAACTTCCCAGCATCCGTCACTTTGTCTCTGGATGTGTGTCTGGGATGACTGTCAGTATTCTGTGCCGTGTGGATGGGCCTGGCTAAGGAGTGGGCCAAGGGGAGGTGAGAGTTGTCTTTCCCTGGAAGACACTGGACAAAAGAAGGGGAGACCCCGGGTCTGCCCCCATTGTCCATACATACACCCGCCAGCTCCGCCCAGGACCCTGCTGGTGATGTTTTCTTTTACTTTCTTTTTTTAAACAAGGAAAACACACATTTTCTAATATGCCCAAGGCATAGGACATTAGGCTGTATGCTTCTGTGACTCAGTTTGATCCGGTAACTGGTCTGAGATACTTTGTTTTCAGGACACTCCCTACCCCATTCCTTCCCCTCATTTCCCCTCCTCCTGTCCCACCTGAGCCAGTGACACAGTGAGTGAGCCCTTCCCTCTCAGGCGGAGGAGACACCACGTTCATCACCCAGAGGAGAGGCCTGCACTCAAGGGCTGAGAAGTATGTCCGTCCTTTCCTCAAGGATTATCTGTTCCCCTGTGGGTAGGGTCTGCGTGTGTGCGTGTGCCTATGCATGTGTGCTTGTGTGTGTGTGTGTGTGTGTGTGTGTGTGTGTGTATATGCATATGTGTGCTCGAGTGTGTGTATGCTCAAGTGTGCGTGTGTATGCGCACATAAGTTTGTATGTATGTGTGCGTGTACACGTATAACTGTGTGTGTGTGTGTGTATGCAAGCCCATCAGCATTTTGTCACATGTCTGAATTTGTGTCCAGACTAACCCCATCAGAACTGGTTGGGAAGGACCCCAGGGACCAAGCATCTGAGAGTCCCTTGAGAGGGACCAGGGCAGGGGAGGGAGAAAGAGGGTTGTTTAGTTCAGTTTTAACCACCTCTTGGAACCCTTTTCCAGGGTGAAGCACTCCAAGATATTATGTATAAATTGTGTTATTATGTATATGGGTAAAGGTGTACAAATCTATGTCCTCTTTGTAGCAGATATGATTTTATATTTATAGCGTGCATTGACATGTGAAAGAGAGCTAGGCCATCAGCACAGATGAGGTTGCTTAAGGGAGGGGCCTGGTGGAGGTGGCTGGAGGGCGTGGCCTGCAGAGGGTCCACAGTCAGTGCCTCCACCCCTTCTCCCTCCCCTTTCTTCCCATCCCTCCATGGCCTCTGTGGAAGCCCTGCTCTGTCCATCCCTTCTCCATGCAGAGCTCCGCTCTCCTCACCCCTCTCCTCATCCCCGTCCTCGCCCCAGGAAGGACTGGACAAGCAGAAGGCCTCCCTCAGGTTTTGCAAGCCCAGCCTTTGTCTCCTCAGTGTAAGTCAGCACTGTGGTCAGGATGGGAGCTGGCTGACAAGTCAGTGCCAAGAGAAGGGTCCCTGTGTGTCCCCAAGACCAGGAGCTCTTCACCGGCATGCCCTGCAGCTCAGGAGACAGAGGACCCACACTAGAGCTTTGTGTTGGTAGTGGAGAAGGGAGGATGGAAGCCAGCGGCCATCACCCCCTTGGAGTGCCAGGCAATGTTCCCAGGGTGACACCCTGGAGCTCACGTCTTGTGTCACTCCACCTCTGGCCACACCTCACCCCTTGAGTTAGCTCCCTCAGCCAGGCTGTTTCTCAGGCAATCTTCACAATCCCCCACCCTCCCCTCCTGTGCTGCAGTAGCCTCCTTCACAGAGGCGAGGACTCGTGACCCTCCCTCCAACAAACTTGAGTAAAGACAGAGACTTTGTTCCCAAGTGGTGGTTTTATTTTTTAGTTTTACGTCTGTAGGGAAATTGTGGATAAAGTGAATGGACTGTAAATAAATGGTGTTTCTCCTCCATCGCGAGCGTCCTCTCCTGAGTTCAGGGGTGTTTTGTTTTGTTTGCTGGTACTTGTAAGTATTGAGGGGTGTTGTCAAGGGCTAGAGAAACGGCTCAGGAGTTTCGAGTGCCTACTGTACTTCCCAGCACCCAGGGGTCTGGTGCCCTCTTCTGACTTGTGCAAGCAATGCACTCATGTGGTGTATATTCATAGACAGACAGACATCAGACATACACACACACACACACACACACACACACACACGGATGCGTACACATAAATAAAATCTTCAGAAAGAAATGGATCTAGCCTCGTATAGGACAGCAGCATTTCGAGGGGCTGAGAGCGAAGGCTGAGTCCCTGCGCTGGGCAGAAGACTGCGGAGTGAGTGCCCTGCTTCCTACTCTGATTACTCTCAAACCCAAAGGAGATACGAGGGTGAACTTGGACTTCTTCCTAGAGGAAAGGCTTGGGATAGCCTGGTGAGCCTACAGCCCCGCCACTGGAATCTACCATATCCCACATGTCTTGCGAAGCTAATCGGAGTCAGACCTGTTAGTCTCTGGATAGAAACAGCAGGCATAAACAGACACGCCTAGACTCTGCATAAGAGTGTTTCTTGCTGCCGGTGGCACACACCTTTAATCCCAGCACTCTGGTAGGCAGAGGCAGGCGGATTTCTGATTTCAAGGCCAGCCTGGTCTACAGAGTGAGTTCCAGGACAGCCAGGGCTACACAGACTCTGTCTCGAAAAAACCAAATCCAAAAAACAAAAGAGTGTTTCTTGCTGTCACGAGGAGCCGTGCGTTTAGAGTAAATGTGTCTCTGTGTGGACAGGACCAGAATGAGAAACATCTGCTCCTTGGCATCCCCCAAGTTGGTAGCTCAGGGCCTGTGGCACTCTGTTTTGGAGTCCACAGGAAGAAGTACGCCTTCATCTTCAGCCTAGACGGCAGGTAATCAGGGCCGAGGGCTGCCTGAGCAGTTGAGAGTGCTTGTTTGTCTTGGTGGATGGCTGGGCCCACACCGTGCAGCTCATACCCGCCCATAGCTGCAAGGGATCCGTCTCTCTCTTCCAGTCAGTCTCCACTGGCACTGCACACAGGTGGTGCACAAAACAGAAGCATGGTAGCTAACGCTCTCTTTTTCAAGCAACAGATCGGGCTAAAATGAGAAAGAAGCATGCCAGTTGCGTCTTAAGGAAGCTTCCAGAAAGCCGTAGTGCAGTAAGTATTACCTCCTCTAGCGCACGAGGCAGATTGGAGCCTACAATACCCACACCAAGTTACAGGGAGGCTGGAGGATTAGCCTTCTAGAGGCAGCCTATGCCTAGCTAACGGGTGTGGAGGATGGGGAAGCAAACAAAAACCCAAGCCTTAGGGTTCAGTAGGAATGCTCGTGCTGGGCGGGCGGTGGCACACACCTCAGACCTCTGAGTTCCACCTGCCTGGTCTACGGAGTGAGTTCCAGGATGGCCATAGCTACACAGAGAAGCCCTGTCTCTGTCTTGGAAAACCAAACCAAACCGCCAAACAGAAAAACACCCAAAAACAACAGCAAAAAGAATGTTTACAAATAGACTTTATCAGAACCTCCTGAAGATAATTTGACCTCAAGATTCAGTTGACCTCAAAATTAAAATTAGAGTTTTTAACTTTTATTATACACCAAGGGCATTTTCTCTGGTTGATATAATTTAAACGAGCAATCCAGGGATTTAAAATAAGTACTTTTTTAACTAGTATGTATTCAAAAATCTCATAAGTTTTCATTTTTGGAGAGAATTAAATATCTTCTGAATATCTTTGACTCTGACTAGAAAATTGGTTAAAAGCTGGGCTAAAGAGCTGGCTCGGGGGTTATGAGCATTTCCTGTTCTTGCGGAAGGCCTGGATTCAGTTCCCAGCACCCACGTGGTGGCTCACGACTGCTTGCAGTTTAGCTCCAGGGGACCTGGCACCCCTTTTTAGCTCTCTGAGAACACCCTCTAACACTACAGTCCCTTGTAGGCCTCAGGTATTGGGATAGCAGAAGCCACTGTCACACTCACGCCCCAGACTCTGGAACCCTTGGCCTTGAGGGCTGAAGGCTCTGGAACTCTTCTGGCGGCCAAGGTCTGCAGGTTCTCTGCCCTGAGCCCTCTGGGTTTTTTTTTTTTGTTGTTGTTGTTTTTGTTTTTTAAGATTTATTTATTATTATAAATAAGTACACTGTAGCTGTCTTTAGACACACCAGAAGAGGGTGTCAGATCTCATTACGGATGGCTGTGAGCCACCATGTGGTTGCTGGGATTTGAACTCAGGACCTTCGGAAGAGCAGTCAGTGCTCTTAACCACTGAGCCATCTCTCCAGCCCCAAGCCCTCTGTTCTTTACACTTTTCTCCTTTCTTCCACTCTTGAGCAGGGTTGGCCAGGCCCTTCTCCAGCCTCCAGGCCCTTTCCTTAAGACAGCCATAACTATACCTTTCTGTCTGTCTGTCTCTCTCTCTCTCTCTCTCTCTCTCTCTCTCTCTCTCTCTCTCTCTCGTTCTTTTCTTCCTTCCTTCCTTCCTTCTTTCCCTTCCTCCCTCCCTCCCTTCCTTTCCCCTTTTCCTCTATTTTCTCCTTCTTTCCTCATCTCTGCCTTTGCCATTAGTACCAAGGATCAAACCTAAGGTTTTTCATGTACAATATAAACACCTTACACGGTTTCTCCAGATAGTCAGCTCAGGGAGATCTAGTCCAGCTATAGATCTGCCTACATTTGACGTTGGCATTGGTAACTATCACCTGCAGCATAAACAGCCCCAAGCTCGCACTGAGGGAGGGCAGACAAGGCCCTCATCACTGACTTCGGTTCCCACTGCCCTGCCCCCCCAATAAAATCCTACTGTGCAATAAATATTTGAACTTGAAGCTGACCCTTGAGAAGCTGATGGATGCCAGCCAGAAAAGGAACGGCGTGGTTATATACCGAACTGAGCTTGTTCTAAAATAGCCACCCTAACTATTGATTACAGATACCTCCAGAATGGAAGATTCTCGATGGCTCATTATAAGTACTTACAAAATGAGCGTGATGCAAGGAATCAGAAATATTATACAGCTTTGTTTACATAAAACAGCATTTAGTACACAGTTGTCTGAAGCAGATTCCACATCCCAATGTATGTGCACGCGCACATACACAGACACACATACATGTACCCCTATGGTTTTCTAAGACATTTTCTTCCCAAGGCTCAGTCAGTAAAATGCCTACCTACCATGTGTGAAGCACTAGTTATTGAACCCCAGTACTGTATAAACCAGAGATGGTGGTGCACACACACCTGTGATCCTAGCACTTAGAGCAGGAGGTTGGAGGGTCACAGGTTCAAGGCTATCCTCAGCTACGTATGGAAATTGAAGGCAAGCCTGACTCTGCTCTTGGTCTGTCAGTCAGTCAGTCAGTAAATAAAACAGTTCCCTTTTGAAACCAAAGGCTTCTCCCTTCGCCAGAGAAGCAGTGATACTCACCTCAGAGTAAGAACATTGAGTATAGACAGAGCAACTAGTTTAGTCAGTGCCTTTGCAGGGTGTCAGCACAGAGTAAGAGGCGCACTGGTGGTGTGCTGAGGGCGAGCCCCTCCCCCTGACCCTCCCTCCCCCCTCCCTCATAACTGACAGTCACTCCTTTGTGCCATCTAGGGTCTGACTTTCCATCACTTACATTTGTCTTTTTCTCAACAGTAATCGTGAGTGGGTTCCTCTCCGTGTTCCGGCTCCTGTTCATTTTCAATCTCATCGGAAACGTGACCCTGTGGGCAAGCTCGGCTGTTAGAAATTTTCCACTCCACGCTTCCAGTTTGGGTGGAGTAGGAGTGTCTAGCTTAGCAGAGTTTAGGCAGAGGAACAGCTGCACTAGCAGCCGTCAGCAGGGGGTTGACTGTAACTGTTGGGGGCCGGAGGGAACCTTTGAAAGGTTCCTTACATTTCAGCTTGAGTCTTGTACTTGGGGGTGGGGTGCAGAGGCGTGTAGAGTAAAGGAGTCTGATAAAGATAGACCAACCAGAATGCCGAGCCCTCAGTCCTAGCTCCCTGCTCCCACCAGATGCACATAGGTTGGCTCACCCTGGGGGAGGTAGGAGGACCTCACCCTGAGGTCACCCTCCAGTGTCCACAAACCTCAGGACTTGGCCTGCACCCTCCCTCACCCCAGCTCTAGGATAGGTAAATGCAGGCTTCCCTTATAAAGCTGGCTCATGAGAGCAGAGGAGCGACGGTAGGACTCGACACACGCACATCAAGATTCCTTTTTTGTCCAGCTCAGTCTTTCAAAATGAAAAAGCCTCTGTCTAAACTCCCCAGAACCCCATACAGGGAAACCCGATTCACATCATTGGTGAAGCTGCAGCCCAGTGACCCACAGCTACTCACAAAGGGAACTGTTTGCTTCAGGTTTTTCAAAGACATGTCTTGCTTGGACATGACTTACAGATAAAAGTCTAAAGCTGAAGGAATCTCTTTATAATTATTACCAGCTTAAAGAGAGAAAAACCAGCCAGGTGTGGTGGTGCACGCCTGTAATCCCAGCACTTGGGAGGCAGAGGCAGGCAGATTTCTGAGTCCGAGGCCAGCCTGGTCTACAGAGTGAGTTCCAGAACAGCCAGGGCTACACAGAGAAACCCTGTCTCAGAAACCCCCCCCCCCCGAAAAAAAAAGAGAGAAACCTTATTTTTATGTCTCTTGGGTGACAGAGAGTGGAAATGCCACAGGTGGCGTCTTGGGTCTTGGCTAAGTCTTGTCTAGAATGCACAAAACTCTGGGCTTATCTTCAGCACTAATAATAATAATAATATAGAATATTAAGTAATAATAATATAGAATATAAAAAGTGAAGGTACAGCACAGGGATAGTGGGTGCCTACTGCAGAAGCTGAGACTACAGTGTCCTACAATGGTTGCCAACAGCGATCAGGTATTTACCAAGGACCAGCAATATCTGACCAGAATTTATCCTCCAAACAACTCCATATGTGAGTGCTGTGGTTAGCATCGCTCTGTGTGGTGACAATTTTGGAGTTTTGGTTTCTTTAAATAGGAAACAGAAATATGGTAAGAATATGTTTTTGTTTTAGTCCCAGGTGCGGGATGTGGGGCTGCTTCAGATCGTCCACAGCAGCTGACTAGGATTTGCCTCGTGCTCTGGCAGGGGTGTGATTTTGCCAGAGGCAGAGAGTTTCTGTGATTGTGTGACATTTGGAATTCTGGGGACTTTTCAGAGGGTGTATAAATGCTAGGGCCCTGAGAGGCAGGGTGCATAGTTGGTCTTGGTTTGTTAAGTAGATGTGTACAAAGAAGAAGGAAGAAAAGAAGAAAGAGAGAAAGGAAGAAAGAAGAAATTATCTATCCTGATGACAAAGATCAAACTTGCCCCAAGGAATTCAATGCCCTTTATCAGCAGGAAGTGTCTAGAAATAGCATTGCCCCCCTTCCTTTCTGACCCTTCTCCTCTCCAGTGTTAGGGAGATGAAAGGGTAGAGAAATGTGGAAGGAAGAAGAACTCAAAAAGTAGCACATGCCAGGTACAGCTTTCATCTTTCAAGTTTAGAAGTCAGGCTTGAAGCAGTCAAATAGCTTCCTCAGCTCCTACAGTAGATAGTAGGGTGGGGATCTGAAGTCTTGCAGCCTGGTTCTGCAGTCTGTATGCCTCACTATGCTGCAGTAGTCTCCAGTCTACTCTCAAGTCCAGGGAGCTGGTCACACACAAACCACCCCCATACCTCCACAGACATAAAAATAAGCAAACTAGCCGGGCATGGTGGCGCATGCCTGTAATCCCAGCACTTGGGAGGCAGAGGCAGGTGGATTTCTGAGTTCTAGGCCAGCCTGGTCTACAGAGTGAGTTCCAGGACAGCCAAGGCTACACAAAGAAACCCTGTCTCAAAAAACAAAACAAAACAAAAAAAAAAGCAAACCAACCAAGCAAACAAAAAAACCAACATCAACAGGCATGAGAAACGGCATATCGATAAGCTGCTCTTTGAGAGGACGTGGGTTTGGTTCCCAGCACCCACATGGTGGCTCACAAGCCTTGAACTCCAGTTCCAGGGATCCAGTGACCTTGTCTGGCTTCTGCAGGCAGCAGGTCCGAACTTGGCTCAGAGACATACATGCAGGCAAAACATCTATACGCACACATTAAACAATAACAGACAACCAAACTTCAGGGTGGAGAGAGAAGGGAGAGTTTCACCCTCTCCCCCAGCCCCTTCAACTCATTTCCATTCATTCTGTACCTCTCCATATGAGCCCCAGGTAATGTGATCCCTCTCTACAGGTATGCCTGGTATAATTTTTAAAAATTCAGCAACAAATGAGGTCATGCGGGGGAAAAATGCTAAATAGGAATAGACCGAATCAACTTTAAAATGATCAGAGTTTTATAAATCACTCAAAAGTGGGCTATATAGCCAGGCAGTGGTGGCACATGCCTTTAATCCCAGCACTTGGGAGGCAGAGGCAGGTGGATTTCTGAATTCGAGGCCAGCCTGGTCTACAGAGTAAGTTCGAGGACATCCAGGGCTACACAGAGAAACCCAGTCTTGAAAAACCAAAACACAAAACAAAACCAAAAACCAAAAGTGGGCTATAATCGGGTGGAGGTATATTTTAGCTACAGAGTACATCCTTGGCTGTGTATTCAATGTTCAGAATGTCCCACCCCCAACCCAAAGTAGGCTATAGTTTTAAATAAAATGGTTATGGCCATCATCAGAATGTAGTTATAAAGCTATTTTTGTTTTGTAGACCTGGTCTCATATCCCAGGCTGGCCTCTAACTCATTGTATACTGGTGGATGCCCTTGAATTCCTCATCCTCTACCACACTCTGCCAAAGAAAAAAGCAGTGGGGTAGAAATAAGAGTTTCCAGTTCATCGCTGCTGGATCTGGGGTAGTGGCGTGGAGAGGAAAGAAGGTATTGGGAAATAGTCATTATTATACTCATGAACCCAAGGAAAGAGAGTATTTATGTTATTTACAATAATTTTTAAAGATGTAAGTGTTCATTCGTTCAAACCTGCTAGGGTGCGCATGTGGAGGTCAGAGGCCAATTGGAAGGGTCCGTTTTCCCAGCCACCATATAGATGAAGCCTGAGCTTCGAACTCTTGTCTCGGCTTGGTGCAAGTCATCCTCGTTGAGCCACCCTCCAACGGATTTGAAGTCATGCAGCCTGGTTCTGCAGTCTGTATACCTTGAATCAACTTTAAAACTTCACCAGCTGGTTGTGGTGGTGCATGCTGGTAGGATTTGCTGAAGGAGGTAGAGGCAGGAGGATCATAAGTTCGAGGCTAGCCTGGGCTACACATTTTTGCCGGGCGGTGGTGGCGCACACCTGTAATCCCAGCACTCTGGGAGGCAGAGGCAGGTGGATTTCTGAGTTCGAGGCCAGCCTGGTCTACAGAGTGAGCTCCAGGACAGCCATGGCTACACAGAGAAACCCTGTCTCGATACAACCAAATCCAAAAAAAAAAAAAAAAAACTTCACCAAACTTCAGGGCAGAGAGAGAAGGGAGAGTTTCACCCTCTCCCCAGCCCCTTCAACCCATTTCCATTCATTCTGTACCTCCCCGTATGAGCCCCAGATGATGAGATCCATTTCTACAGATTTGCCTGGTATAATTTTTAAAAATCCAGTAACAAAAATGGGGTCATGCAAAAAAATATGCTAAATAGGAATAGACCGAATCAACTCGTTGAGCCACCCCCCAAGTCCTATAATTTACGTTTTACTTTTTATTGGGTTTTAGAGGCAGCCGGGGCTGGCCTCCGTCCGCGGAGGCTGTTAGGTTCATTCTTTCTGTCTCGTACTCGCGCACTTCCCGCCCGCCCGCCGCCCGCTTCCCACTGCGCACGCGTACTGCCCGCCTTCCAAGCCGAGGGGCGGGTCCGCGCTCGCTGCGTCGCCGATTCCCGGGCGATTGCTTCTGTCTGGTGTTTGGGTATGGTGCGCGAGAGGAGCCTCTGAGGCGGCCGGAGCCCAAGCTGGAGTTTGGCTGGTTACTGAGCGCTGCCCCGGTGCCGAGCGGGCTATGGGCGAGCCCGACCCCTTGGTCTCGGGGCAGCTCGCGGCCGGCCGGAGCTGGTGCTTGCGGCGGCTGGGGATGGACCGCGAGTGGCTGCAGCTGGAGGCTGGGAGTGAGGTGAGGGCGAGTGGCATGGCGGGCTGCGGGAGCCGGGAGGCTGAGGAGCGGCGCCGCGCACACCCGGTCTGCGGGGAGGCGCCGGGGCGGCAGCGGACTCCGGCCGCCTCAGGGCCCGGAGGGACCCGGCCGCGAGGCCAGGCGAGGCCGCGGCTTGAGGCCCGGCCTGGAGGGTGGCTGCGCGGGAGCGGAGCCCGTGCCGGAGCCGCCGTAACGGACGCGGGCCTCCCAGCGAGGAGAAGGATGGGGTCGAGAGCAGGCACGGTCCCGGTTAAGGGTCTTTCAGAGCCTTTCGGTGACCCAGCTGAGACGGGGAAACTGAGGCAGAGGCGTCCCCTCTGACTCCTACGAATGACGAACCTGCCCTGGGAGTCTGAAGATGACGCCCGGAAGGCTGCGGAGGGTGTGGACTCTCTGGAGTTGATTTTAAGTGTGATCGCGAGTTACAGGGTAGCTTTCCTAAAACCCTCGAACTGTAATGTAAAAAAGAAAAATAAAGTCTTCCATTCCATCTCCGAGGGGAATTGGAGCATCGGGGTGGGCACGGTTGCATTCCTGAAGTGGGTCCGAGACAGTCTTCTTCTATCCAGAGACTGCTCACAAGACTTGATAATGCAGACTTAAAGGGCAGGTGCTAAGGATTGAACCCAGAGCCTCGTACTTGGAAGGCGAGCACTCTACTAAATGAGCTGTAGCTTCAGCTCCACAAACGCAAAATTAGAAACAAAGACAAAAGGGGAGGCACAGTTAAAAGTGGGGGAGAGGTGCTGGGGCCGGCTGCGTCCTTGCAGTCAGCTCTGGAAGCAGAACTGGGTCAGCATTGAGCTTGCACTGTAGAAGCCTTGAGGTTTTGGAAAGTCTGTACAGTTCTGAATGTTAGTCATTGTGTGCCGGCTGGTCTTATGTCAGCTTGGCACACAAACTAGAGTCATCTGAAAGGAGAGAACCTTAATTGAGAAAATGCCTCCAGAAGATCGGGCTTTAAAGCATTTTCTTAATTAGTGATTGATGGGGGAGGGCCCAACCCATCGTGAGTAGGGCCATCCCTGGGCTGGTGCACCTGGGTTTTATAAGAAAGCAGGTTGAGCAAGCCAGTCCGCACCCCCTCCATGGCCTCTGCATCGGCTCCTGCCTCCAGGTTCCTGCCTGTGTGAGTTCCTGTCCTGACTTCCCTTTGATGAGGTACTGCAATTCAGAAGTGTAAGCTGAATAAACCCTTTCTTCCCCAACTTGCTTTTGGGTCATGGTGTTTCCTTGCAAGAATAGTAACCTTAAGACATCATATAAGTTAAGTCAATGAATTGGTAAGGTTAGATTTTTCTGATAAGCCGTATATTCTCAGTTGGGAAACAAACAGAAATTAATGGTTTGAACCGGGGAGAGTTACACCATGAAGGAGCCTGAGAATGCCTGGTGGGCCGAGGTGTGGCTTATTTGGTAATACTCTAGAGCAGGTCCTGCTTTAAATTAGGCTTTAGAGGGCTGCTTATTTTTGCCTATAAGTTGTTTTTTTCATCTGCATTACTTAATCTGATGCCTGAGCATTTACTAGTCTCTCACAACCCTGTAGGGAAACTCAATTGATGATGTGTTGACTTATTCGTTGAGACTCCATTCTGTGGGCTAATCTACTGCTCCTGAATAGCTTGGCAGCCCAGGAGTGACAAGAGCAAGAGGACCGAGTGTAGAGTACTACTGGGCATGTTCTACAGTGTTCATCGATCTGTGTGGAATTACATCTGTGGGGCAAGAACCAGACAAACAAAGAGAAAGCTGAGGACTGTGAGGACTGACCCACCGTGGGGGCCTCTGTGTAAGGGAGGCCTGCCTAGTGACCGGCAAAGTCAGGTTGCTGGCAGCATTTGGGGGATAGCCTGCAGAGGATGAGACCTGACTGTGGCTCTCACATGATAGCCCAGGTGGGTTTGCATAAGGTTTTAGAGAGATGTGTCTGGTATCAGCCAATCATAACAGCTAAGGAGGGTTAGTTTCTGCCTTTCTGGTTTCCTTCAAAGCTTCCTTATGCAGATAAAAATTTAAACATAGATGGATCTTCATATCACACCGAAGGAAATTCTTTAATTATCTGTCTTTAAGCTTCCTGAACCAATCTGGAGAGTTTGGTGTAAGCACGAATGAGCAGGGATTGATTGCAGGTGAGCTGCTCGCAGACCTGCGGGGAACAGCAGCTGCCGGCTGCCCTGCTTGTCTTGTGTTTGGTCTCCGTGTCTGTGTCTCCGAGTGAGTGGGGAAGGGGAAAGCATGGGATGGCTCGTGAGTGTTCACTGCATCTCGGCATCAGAGCCCTGTGGAGGAGGATGGCTGGCAGAGGTGGTCAGGAACAAGGGTGTGTCTAGATTCCTGTCTGCTAAAGGCTGGAGGTGGAGCAGCTCCTGAGGGGAGCCCAGGACAGCGCAGGGGGCCGAGGAAGGACACCTCTCTCTCTCTGGATGCTAAGTCCCTTTCATGACAGGGTGCTTTCACGCTCCTCTGTGCTGCTCTCCCTGATGGCAGTCATGCTGTCTCCCTCCGTGTCAAATGGAATATGGAATGCATCCTCTAAAACAGCCACCGGAGATGGCAGTTGTTAGTGAACCCCACCCCCACCCCGCTAGTCCTCAGACCGAGGCATTCCCCATTTGAAAAACTTGTGTGTGTGTATGTAAGTGTGGTTGTCTGCACGCTGTGGTGTATGGGTACAGGTCAGAGGACAACTTCCAGGAGTCCCTTCTCTCCTACTATGTGGGCCAAGATGTTGAATTCAGGCTGTCAGGCTTGGTAGCAAGTGCCTTTATTTACTGAGCTATCATGGTGTCTCCTGCCAGTTTCCAGCTTCTAATATAAAACAAGACTCAGATATCACCCATTTTGGGATCTGGGCCTATCGTATAGGCAGGCGTCCTCTCCCCATCCCCACCTTTTTTTGTTTGATTTTTTTTTTTTTTTTTTGCCAAGACAGGTTTCCCTTTGTAGCCCTGTCTGTCCTGGAACTCAGAAATCTTCCTGCTTCTGCCTCCTGAGTGATGGGATTAAAGGTGTGTGCCACCCTCGCCTGGCCCAGCCCCACCTCCTAAGTGCTATTGTTGGGGTTTCTCACCACACAGGGTTGGCCAATACCCCTGTGGTTCTCAAGCATCTGCTGTGCAGTGTCAGAGTGCAGTCGCAGATGAGATTGGTACTCTAGGAAGGAGTGAGGGTGGCTGGGAATGAGGCACTTTATGACTGTGCTAAACATATGCTAATAACAGGAACTGTGCCTCACCACTTTTAGGTGAGTATAATTAGTGTAGGCCCTGAGGGGTGAGCCTGGGAAGAGGAATGTAAGGTTCTGAGGAAAAAACATTCTAAGCAGAGAGTGCAGTACATATGCAAAGGCCCTTGTGTCGACTGGAGTGTGGACAGCTTTAGGTTTTGAATGCCAGTTTTGAAGAAGAGGGGCGATCTGACCTTTTTTTTGTATTCCCTCTTCAGCTGCTATGGGAAGAGAAAGACTGGGTGCTTGAAGCCCGGGGCTAGGTGGACTGAGAGACAGTGAGAGACCCAGTGAAAGGCTGAAAGACTGCAGTGGAGAGACCCAGGGCAGAAATGACCACAAGACTAGGATTAGGTACAGTTAGGACTTGGGAATGAAGGAAGGACATGGAACAAAGGTGGCTTCTGTGTTCTCAGTCAAGGTGAGGTCTGTCTTGATGCTCGTGTCCATTACTAAGAGTTTATAAGCAACTAGTAAACTAGGCCAGAGTCTAGTGTTGTTGCTGGTCTTTAAGGAGCCGGAAGATAGGTGGTTCCAAAGGATTTACAAAAGGGGGTGAAGGCGCGCTTTATAGAAAACCACAGGCCATTCGTTCACGCCTTTAGTCCCAGGATTCAGGAGGCAGAGGCAGGGGGTTCTTTTGAGTTCCAGGCCACCCTGGTCTACACAGAGAGTTCAGACCAGTGACAGCTACATAGCGAGACCCTGTCTCAAACAGGAAAAGAGAAAACTGTAACATTGGCTGTTTTCTGCTGAGGTCACCGTATAGGTCAGTCAAAAGATCGCTTAAGCACAGAAGAAACTAAGACTGGGATCTCAGAAGAACCTCACTTCCTTCCCTCGAGTGCTTATGATAGACAGGTATACCAGGAAGTGTGAGTAGTGGGAACCCGGGACTGAAGGACTTTAGGGTTGTAGACTGCTCTCCTAACTAGACTTTGCAGAGATATGCCCTGTGTGTGCACAGGTGTCTGCGGGGACTAGAAGAGGGCGTTGAGGCTGGATTTGGAGTTCTGAGCTCTTTGCAACTGAGCACCTCTCCAGTCTCCATGTAACTTATGTTTTGTAAGTCTTGACTGAAGGTACAACATCAACTGCGGTGTCAGTTTCTTGGGAATCTAAAGCTAGAAGGAACATTCTGTCTGTCTGTCTGTCTGATGTCAGATCAAAAAGGTAAAAGCAGCTTTACCAAGGCAGTGTGACAGACTGAACTAACACGATGACAGTGAATGAAGTCAGCTTCAGGGCTCATTTGAGCGCGTGTTTGCCAGCTAGTCGGGTATAGAAAGGCACAGCATAGTAATCTTAGGAGGAGGATCAAGAAATACAGTCATGGGGCTGGAGAGATGGCTCAACAATTAAGGACACTGACTGCTCTTCCAGAGGACTGGGGTACAAATCCCAGCAACCACATGGCAGCTCACAACTGTTAACTCCAAGATCTGACACTTTCACATAGGCATACATGCAGGCAAAACACCAATGCACATAAAATAAAGATAATAGCATTTAAAAAGAACTTTTAAAAAGTCATTTCTCAGACTGAGAATAACTTGGCAGTGTACTGCAGCGCTGTCACAGCCAATGTCACACATACACTGCTACCCATGCCTAGAACCAGAAAGCTGATACCATGACTTGGCTTTGTAGAAATGAAAGAGAGCTGCTTGGAGAACTGTCTCGAGCAGAACACACACACACACACACACACACACACACACACACACACACACGAGCCAGCACAAGCAGTCTGGAAAGCCATCTCAAGCAGAACACAAGCCTCCAGCTTGTAACCCATGATTTGAGTTGCTTCGCTCCTTTCAAACACCCCTAAGAACTTAAATGTGTTCCTCGTAGTACAACAGCTATAACAATAAACCAGGAGCCCTCTCAGACAGACCTATTGAGATGACACACTCAAACTCAGGCCCTGGGAGTACAGGACAGGACTTCTGACACCCCAGAGACACTTGACAACTGTAGAACGGGCTTGGAGAGTTCCTGGTGAACCTAGGGCAGAACCAGGGCCAACTGAAAAAATTGACTGAGAAAACCCCATGGCCTGGCATATGTGTAAAGGCAGTGCTCAAGAGGAGTTGATGGTGATGCGTCTCCATCTCACGATGGTAGAAATGACCTTTCAAGGATGTACCAGCCTGAGACTTTATACTAGTTCTTTTTTGTTTTTTTAATTATAACTTTATGTGTATAGTTGTTTTGGCTGCGTGTGTGTTTACACACATAAACATGTCTGGTGCTTGGGGTGGAGGCATGGACAGAAGAGGGCATCAGATCTGCTGCATCTGGAATTGTGGATGGTTATAAGCCACCGTGGGGCTGTTGGGAAAACAAATCTGGTCTTTAGGACGGACAGCCAGTGCACTTAAGTACCCAGCTGTCTCTGTGTTGTTGTGTTGTTTGTGGGTTTTTTTTTTTTTTTTTTTTTTTGCTTTTTTATTTTTAATCTATTTATTTTTGGTTTTTTTGAGACACGGTCTCTCTGTGTATCCCTGGCTGACCTGGAACTCACTCTGTAGACCAAGTTGGCCTCGAACTCAGAAATTCGCCTGCCTCTGCCTCCCAAAGTGCTGGGATTACAGGTGTGCGCCACCACCGCCTGACTCTTGTGTTTGGTTCTTGAGACAGGGTTTCTCTGTGTAAGCATAGCTGTCCTGGAACTCTGTAGACCAGGCTGGCCTTGAATTCACAGAGTTCTGCCTGCCTCTGCCTCCCCAGTGCTGGAACTAAAGGTGTGTGCCACCACTGCTTGGCTTCCCCCCCCCCCCCCTTCAGTTACCGTTAACTCTTACCACAATGTCTTGCTTTTTTCTATGTGGTGGCTCCCTGTGTGGGAGGAGGGGGAGGAGAGCCGGTGAGCAGTCTAGGCACCACAGGTGTCTGGTTTCATAAGTCAGGACTTGTGTCTGCTGCTGGTTGGTAAGACTGTTACCATAGTGACGGATTGTGTTTTACATTACCTTTGCCTTTCAGGTGACCATAGGACGGGGATTTAGTGTCACATACCAGCTGATATCAAAGGTATGCCCTCTGATGATTTCTCGAAACCACTGCGTTCTGAAGCAGAATCCTGAGGGACAGTGGACGATTATGGACAATAAGGTACAAGAGCTCACCCAAGCCTAATGGCTTCTATTGAGTTGTATGGATTTTTAAGAATTGTATATTATTTTAACTTACGTGTGCTTTGTGGAAGGGGTGGTATGTGAGTGTGTGTGTGTGTGTGTGTGTGTGTGTGTGTGTGTGTGTGCCCAGGCTAGTGTGGCCAGATCCCTCTGGAACTGGAGTTGAAGTCGTGCGCCACTCTGTGCGTTCTGAACTGAGCAGGAGATATGATGCTCTTAGCCACTGAGCCATCTCTCCAGACCTATTAGATATTTTTAAATTTCCTTTTGTCGTTTTTAAGACATGGTTTCTCTGTGTAGCCTTGACTGTCCTGGAACTAGCTCTGTATACCAGGCTGGCCTTACACTCACAGAGATGTGCCTGCCTCTGATTCTCAGATGCTGAGACTAAAGGCGTGTACTTTTCCTCAGAAATATTTTACTGTAAGGATTTTTCTACTTTAAACATCTTTTGTAGATTTTTTTTTTATTGTGTTATTTCCATGTGTCTTGTATGCACATTTGCATGCAGGTGCTTGAGGCCATAAGACAGGTTTGGGTTTTCCAGAGCTGGAGTTACAGGCTGCTGTGAGATGCCTCATGTGACTGTTGGAAGTTTCCAGAGGATCCAGGGTTCTCTGGGAAGGGAGCAAGCGCTCTGAACTGCTGGACTGTCTCCTCAGTTCCCTTTAAATAAAACTTAAAGTCAGTGGTCTGGTAGGACATTACAAAGTCACTGGTCTGGTAGGACATTACAAAGTCGCTGGTCTGGTAGGGCATTACAAAGCCCTGGAAGGAGGAAGGCCCTGAATCCCCCGGGGGTAGTGGGAAAGGACCATGGAGTAGGGAGCTTTTTTAAAGATGGGGAAAGTCTTGTTATGTAGACCAGGTTAGCCACAGATTTATCAGCTACTTGGTCATTTCTCCCTTCGTGTGATAGGATCTGGCATCTCACGTCCTGTGAGTGTGTTTTCTGTGGCTGAGTCTCACTGCTGGATAGTTCCAGCTTCAGGTCTTCTAGCATCAACAGCAGTCTGTGCCCTGACTTCTGTTTGCTCTTTTATCCTTTATACATGTTTTATTTTATGTGTATGGGTGCTTTGTCTGCATGTATGACTGTGGGCTACATGCATGCAGTGCCTGTGGAAGCCAGAAGAGGGCAGCAGGTTCCCTATTGCAGTTACAGATGGCTGGGAGCCGCCTTATGGGAATTGAACCTGGGTCCTCTGCCAGAGCAGCAGTGCTTTTAACTACCGAGCCACCTCTCCAGTCTGGGATACTTCTGAAGAATTGAGATGAGAGGCCGAGGACATGGCTCAGTAGGTAAAGCACTTACCACACAAGCATGAAGAGCTGAGTCTGGCTCCCCAGGACCCATGTTAAAGCCGTGAGCTGTCACATGTCTATGATCCCTGTGCTTCTATAGCAGGCTGGGAGGCAGAGACCATCGCCAGGCAGCGGCGGGGAGGCCCTGTCCCACACCAGGGGGAGGGCCTTAAAAACTGCATGTAGTATAACAAAATTAAGGATTTCTATTCCTCAGAAGACATTAAGAAAAAGATGAGCCCAAGGTAGAAGCGATTGCTATGTATTCACATAACTGATGACGTCTGCTCATGCGCATACAAAATTCCAAGTCTGGTTTTTCCAAAAAACAGATATAATCCAGTTTCTGAAGTGAATGAAAACACAGGGACATCACAAAAGAGTGTACTGAATTCTCACCATCCATGAGAAATTGTTTAAACTCAGTGCTCAGGGACCTTTAAATCCAAACCACAAGGGAATACCACCACACATTCTTAAGTGACTAAACAGAAGACCAGGGAGGCTGGGTACGGGCGAGGATGAGGGGCAAGAACACCTACCTCTCTCTTTCAGAGGGAAGGCCAGTAGACAGACTCTGTGACCGTCTGTGACTCATCCAGGGGTATGTGCATGCACGTGTGTCGCTTTCTGTCTCTAGGAAACATTTCTGATGCCCACCTATAGTAGAATGTATAAATACTTCTACAGTGTATTTCTACCACGCCCTCATGTGCTGGTCATGGATGAGGCTTAGAATCATGAAATTGAGTGAAAAGGCTCTGCACAAGTAGCTACGCATGCTAATATTTGCCTGTAGCCCCAGAACTGGGGAGTGCGCAGAAAAGCCTGATTTCCATGCCAACCTGGGTTATATAGCCAGACGTTGTCTCAAGAAACAAAGGGGCTAGGGAGATGCAAGGCAGACATGCAGACCTGACTTGAGATCTCCATGTAGAAATCTGTGTGTGTCCAAATCCAGAGCTGGGGAGGTGGGTAGGGAGGGAGTTCTAGAACTCACTGTCTTGTCAGTCAGCCTGACTGCTGAGCTCTAGCAGTGAGAGACCTTGTTCTTGACCTCGGAAGGCCTGGGTTCAGTGCCCAGCACCCCCTTCAGGTGCGTCACAGCCATTATAACTCGAGTGCTAAGGAAGGAGCCCCTGACTTCTATGGGCATTTGCACTCAAATGTGCTCTTCTAAAAATGAGCTAGCTAAGTGTGGTGGTACATACTAATTCTAGCACGGGGGAGGCAGAAGCAGGCAGATCTTTGTGAATTTCAGGCCAGCCTGGTCTACAAAGCAATTTTTAGGCCAGCGGGAGCTATACAGTGAGATCCTGTCTCAAAAAAAAAAAAAAGAAGAAGAAGAAGAAGCCAAGCCAGGTGGTGGTGGTGGTGGTGGTGGTGGTGGTGGTGGTGGTGGTGGTGCACGCCTTTAATCCTAACTGACTCAAGTCAGGTCTGCATGTCTGCCTTGCATCTCCCTAGCCCCTTTGTTTCTTGAGACAACGTCTGGCTATGTAACCCAGGTTGGCATGGAAATCAGGCTTTCCTGCGCACTCCCCAGTTCTGGGGCTACAGGCAAATATTAGCATGCGTAGCTACTTGTGCAGAGCCTTTTCACTCAATTTCATGATTCTAAGCCTCATCCATGACCAGCACACCTTTAATCCTAGCACTTGGAAGGCAGAGGCAGGTGGATTTCTGAGTTCAGGACAGCCATGGCTACACAGAGAAACCCTGTCTGGGGGGTGGGGAGGGGCACGACGACAAAGAAAGCCAGGCAGCAAAGGTGCACGCCTTTAGTCCCAACATTGGGGAAGCAGAAGCAGTAGATATCTGACTTTGAGGACAGCCTGGTCTACAGAGTGAGTTCCAGGACAGCCAGGGCTACACAGAGAAACTGTGCCTTTGTAAAGCCCCGGTGTAGAGAGTGCTGAGCTGTGCACTTTGCAATTCTTCATCTAGCTGTACATTTATAATTTATCCATTTACATTGCCTATTATGCTTTGTTCAAGATATTTAGAATATTGGCTGACCCTTTTAACAGATTGCTAACCTAAAACATAGAGTATAGATGTCAGTCTGTGTCAGCCTTCGTCTCAGTTCAACAGTGAGTTTAATCTTTGGCCTCTCCCCCAAAATTAAGAGCCCTCCCAGTATCGTGTTAGTCCTGAAGTCTGTTTTAGGACTTGCCATCTCCGTTTAGCTAACTGGCCTCCACATGGTACCCTTTGTCGTGCTGTGGGTTCCATTCTTAGCTGAGTCCTTGTGCTGCTCTTCCCACATCTAGCTGCTGAGAGCTGCTTTTATATGGATTTTGTCCTTTACCTGCTGGCTTACTTGGGGTGTCCATTGCTGTGAACAGACACCATGACCACAGCAGCTCTTATAAAGGAGAACACTTAATTGAGGCTGGCCTACGGTTTCAGAGGCTTAGTCCATTGTCATCGTGGTGGGGAGCATGGTGGCAGGCAGGCAGGGGCAGGCGGGCATGAGGAGCCAGAAGTCTACATCTTGATCCGCAGGTACTAGGGAGAGACTGTCACACTGAATGTAGCTTGAATGTAGGAGACCTCAAAGCCTGCCTCCTCAGTGACACTTCTCCAACAAGGCCACACCTCCTAATAGTGCCAGTCCACGTGGCCAGGCATTCAAACACACGATGAGTCTCTGGGGGCCATCTCTGTTCATACCCGGCAGGCTGGTGAGCGCAGAAGTGAAGTGATAGATCAGTCATACCAGGTACTGTTCTAAGTATGCTGCACATGTAAAATTCACACACGGATCACCAGAAAGATGATCATCTGATAGACACAGGAACCAACCCAGAAAACAAACGGGAGGTTCCCCAGTGTCATTCAGCTCTTAGATGGTGGACACGTTGCCAGCGCAGGCAGGCTAATCCAAGACTCCAGGGTTGGGCTTGAGCTGGGTCTTCTGTGCTCTTACCCCAGAGCTCATCCTCCCCCATCCATGCTCTCAACAGTGTCCGCTCACTATGGTATTGGAGTACTGTGCTATGCATTTTACAAGACATCCTCATTTTGTAGACAAGACTGGGACAGAAGTTGCTAAAAGTTTGCAGCTAATACAGCCAAGTGTTGGATGTGGTCTGTGAGCTCAGGCGAGAGCCCCAGCTCTGCCTGTTCCACGGCACCTCGCACCTCGCTGCTGACGCTCCTCGGGTCAGCCCCACCTCCACTCAGACTCCCCAATATAGGAGATTAGCACTGGCCTCCTAGCCTTTGTACCCTGGGCATGTTTGCTTGCTCAGCGTGTTGAGGGCCTGTATGCCCATGGGGGACGCCTGGCTAAGCCTGGCAGTGGCTCGCTGAGCTGGGGCTTCCCTCCCTAGGAGCATTTTCTCCAACCTTGACTCAATGCCCGGAGTTAGGTCATTGGAGGGGTTGAGTTTGAGCGTTGTTCAGCGAGTTGCTATGTTTTAGTAAGGAGGTTTTGGCCTGTTACACAGGCGTCCTCTGTGGAGATATGAATGTGACATATAAGTAGCAAGCCAGAGCACTGTGCGCACAATGCTCTTTCCAGAGATGGTACTTTATGAACCTTTCATTTCTGTTTGTTCTCAAGGGTTTTCCTTCTCAAAAGGCAGAAGGTTTTGCAGCAGCAAGAGAGAAATTCCATTAAGAGGAGGAAAATCATGAGCTTATTTTGTTTTTCTTTCTTTTTCCCCAGAGTCTGAATGGTGTTTGGCTGAACAGAGAGCGTCTGGCACCGTTACAGAGTTATTGCATCCGTAAGGGAGACCATATCCAGCTCGGAGTGCCACTGGAACACAAGGAAACCGCTGAGTATGAATATGAAGTTACTGAGGAAGACTGGGAGAGTCTGGCTCCCTGCCTTGCCCCCAAGAATGAACAGACAACACAAAAACATAAAGGCTTGAGAACTAAGAGGAAATTCAGTTTGGATGGGTTAGAGAGTCTTCCAGCCGAGGGCCCCTCAGGTCTCAGATGCCCTCTGGTTAAAGTCTCCAGTAAAGTCGTTGAGCCAGAGAAGTTACGTGACAAAGGTGAAGCAGCAGGTCAGCCCTTAGGATGCTTGTGTCCTACGCTGACTTCTCTGGAGGCGAGTGAGAAGGCCACCGGGCCTCACGCTTACTCTGCTCTCCCAAAGGTCCCCGAACTCTATCCTAAGAAGCAGAAGGCCTGCAGCCCCTCGGCATCTCAGAGCAGCTTAGAACTGTTTAGGGTGACCATGTCCCGGATACTGAAGCTGAAAACACAGATGCAGGAGAAGCAGACGGCTGTCCTGAACATCAGGAGGCAGACCCGCAAGGGGAGCGCAAAGAAGATGCTGAGGATGGAGAAGGAGCTGCGGGAACTACAGTCTCAGCTGTCTGCAGAGCAGGCTCAGCAGCAAGCCAGGGTGGAGCAGCTGGAGAAGACTTTCCAGGAAGAGGAACATTACCTCCAGGTACCACAGAGGCAGCACAGGCGCGCGTCCTCAGGCCGGCACGTGCTTCCTGAGCTCCTGGTTAGAGTTGTCTGTGACGCAGGGACTGACTGCTGAGCACAGGAGACAGTGGGAGTGGAAAACCGAGATGGAGTTTGGGAAGGACTGGGGTGTCAGCACACTGGGGAGGTCAGGAGCCAGGCAGGGTGCCCGGATGAGCAAGGTGACTGCAGTAGCTACCCTGGAGACAACTGGTCTCTGCTTGGAAATGGGTCGCAGATCTGAGGTAAAGTCAGAGAGAGGTTGGAGAAAGGTTAGGGCCAGCGAGCCGTGTTCTCTGGACTCCTCTGCGCTTTGCTGTGAGAGCAGGTGCCACAGCGATTGTGTGATTAGCTCACTGTGCACCCGCTCACTGGGGCAGTGGCGGCAGAGAGTGGTTTTGTTCCTGTCTTGACCAACCAGAGTGCTGTGGAGGCACAGCTGGCCGAATGATTAGCCACTGTCCTCTACTAGAAAGTGAAAGACATGTCTGAGAGGTGTGGAGGTTGGACCAAGTGTGTTCTCCACTCCAAATCATTTGCTTTGCTGACCAGCTCTTGCATAAGGCTTCAGACTGGAGCGGATCCTGCTCCTGCTTAAATGTCAGTTCCCGTGTGACAGGAACCATGCCATTCCCACCCCGGCTGCTCAGGTAATGGCGAATGTCAAGAATTCCCTGTTGTTGACTTAAAACCAAAAAGGACCAGTCACAGCTGAAGTGCAACGGTGGTTTTTTTTATCTTGCTTGGGTCTCTGTGGGCCAGGGACAGCCTGCAGTGGTGTTGACTTGTTTCTGAAGAGTTTATACTTTCTAACCTCTGCTATCTCCTTGAGCTGGTAGGGTGAGCAGAAGCCATAGATTATTACATAGTGCCTTAGGGCGGCTTGGCAGGTGGGTGTGCTTAGCTACTGTCCCCTCCTCCAGCCCAGACCACTAGAAGTTAACAGAGGGTGGGAATCTCTGTTTAGGGTATCACACCTTCGCTGAGCAGAGTTCTCTCTAACGGATAGCATGTTCAGAGATGAGAGTGTGCCTGAGGTTAATGCCCGTGCCTGCGCTGTGCTAAGGAGACACTGCAGTCTTCTGGGCAGGACGCTCAAGGCGGGAGAGACTGGCAGAGAGGCATACCTGAGCTGTGTGTAGTTAGCCGCATCTCCCGCTGCCCTCATGGTAGGGAGGAATTCTGCTTGGTATTAAAATGCCCATTTTTTAAATCATTAAGTATTTTATGCTCCCTATTAGTACATTGGAGGAATGGTTGGCACATTAAATTATGAATGAGTCAAAATCCCCCCCCCTGTAGGTAATCCCTAAGGCCGCAAGAATGAACACAGAGGCTGCATGGGAGAAGCTGGCCAGAGATGAGTGCCGTCCATGTGGCTCAGAGGGCAGAGAGCCTTGGAGAGGGTGATCAGTGCGGAGGGACAAGACAGGGAAGCGTTGACGAGCCAGCCTTGGGGATTATTTGAGTTTGGATGTTTGTGGCTCAGTTCTCAGACTCCATCTATTTGAGTATTATGGCAATAAAGGCAACTTAGACTGTCTTCTGTGGCGGTTCAGAGCCGCTCAGTGGGTGGCCTGAGCCCAGTCCTGAGGCAGGCTGTAGATGAGCAAATCCTGCTCCCATCCCTTGAAGTAAAGGGGGGGGCGGGGCCCTTGTGTCCGCCTCCTGCCCCTGCTCCTTGTGGTGGCTGCTCCTCAGGTTTTGTTCTCTTACCCCCTGACTGCAGAAACCTTCCATTTTGTTTTGGCTTTTCAGGGTTTGGAGAAAGAGCAAGGAGGAGAGTGCGACCTGAAGCAACAGCTGGTGCAGGCTCTGCAGGAGGTAACGTAATCGCCCACTTCCGGAGGCTATGATAGCTGTGAGTGGGGAGCAGCCAAGCACCACATGGCCACTAGCTGCCTCCGCCTCTCATCCCACTCCTGTTATCTCCAGTCTGCAAACAGAACAGGTGCCAGATGCTCACACCATCAGGCTGGAGATTTGGAGCCTCCCAGATATACACCAGATCTCAGTGTGGAAGCCTACATCTTCATCACGGTGCCTGGTGATGACAGAACGGCCTGGGCAGGCTCTCTGGATAGGGCTCTGCCTCGCAATGGGCAGCAGTTAGCCTTGCCTGGGCCTTAGGGCCCGTGAGAGCCTGTGCACCTTGCCATCCCTTCACTGTGGTATCCAGAAACCGTTCAGGAGCATTCTCGTCTAAACCACCCAGTAGCAGGATAGTGCTGCTTCTGCCATGGAGCTCCAGCAGACCTGGCCTGTGAGCCATCTCACTGGACCCTAGGGTTTCTTCACTTGACTGCCTCCTCTGTGCTCCTTAGCCCTTTACAACGCGCTTCAGACACCTTTAACCTCAGTACTCGGGAGGCAGAGGCAGGTACCTGTCTAGAACTCAAGGCCAGCCAGATCTGCATAGTGAGACCCCCATCTCAAAAAACAACAAAGCCTTGCTTCTCTGAGCTTTGATTGTGGTCAATAACTTGATGCACGTTCAGCCTGTGGAAGGGCCGGGCTGTCTCCATTTGTTTACTCCAGGCCTGTCAGCCTTATCAGTACCAGCAGTTGTGTGAGAGGGAGCCTGCCTAGATTTTCTTGAGGGCAGATGCATAAATGGCTTCAGAAATAATTAGCTGAAAATTCTATTTGGATTTTATTTTTTGAGCTTATCTACTTCATAGGGTGAAAGGGTAGGCATTGTTCCCATTTAAGTGTTTAAATTCATGTTTATTTTACTCTGCATGCGTGTGTGTGTGTGTGTGTGTGCGCGCGCGCGCGCGCGCGAGCACATGAAACTTACACTCATACACACACAGGAAATACACTGGGTGTGACTGTGGGTGCTCGTGCACCGCAGCATGTGTGATGAGGCTGCATTGCCAACACCTTTACCCGATGAGCCAGCATACTGGCCTCCTGGGTGGTCCTAAACTAATGCTTAGATGTTTTTAAACTGGCCAGAGAGTCCGGCTCTGCCCTGCCGTGAGGAAGGCTGGGGTTTTCTGCTCCCTTGTGGCTCCAGCATTGCGCCCACTCTAACACGTATCTGACTCGAGGCCTGGTCCTACGTCATGCGTCAGTGTGACATGGTATCGGGTGCTTCTCTGACATTGCGCCTGAACTGGTATGGGTGATCCCTCCAAAGATGTTCTTTTTCAGACTGGTAGAGCTGTAGAACCCAGGGTCACAGTGAAACAGCTGTTGGCACTGGGGCGTGCCAGCTTCTAGACGACGCTGGCCGGGTTAGTTCCAAAGGACTAACCGATCTGCTGCCCCCCTGTCCTGATCCTCCATCCTGAGTGAAAGAAGGCTGTTTCTGAAATTGCCATCACTGGTCCCTAAAGCAAAGTCACTGAGCACAGTGAGGAAGCGAAGGTGTGGCTAACAGGGCTGACTGGCCGCCTCATGCAAGCTCTCCTGATGGCTCCCCTGCTGTTTCTGTAGCATCGGGCTCTCATGGAAGAATTAAACCGCAGCAAGAAGGACTTTGAGAAAATCATTCAAGCCAAGAACAAAGAATTGGAGCGGACCAAGGTATGGGTGGAGGACAGAGGCTTGCGTGTGCGTGGCCCGCCATTCTAGAGTGTGGTTGCTGTGGTGAATACAGACAGTTCTTTACCTCAGGGAGACAATCTGTAGTTATTCACCTGTATCCTCACTGTGAGGCAGCCTCCCTCCCCTTCCTTGGACCCCTGCATGCTGGCCTTTGGGGGAGTCTCCATTAGAAGCTGTCTGTCTCCCCATCAGATCAGTAGAACTCTTAAATTGTAAGTTGTAAACATCAGTGCCTCCCAGGGCAGGACCAGTAATAAAAGTAAGGGAGCGGCCTGAGTGTAAGAACACTGGGGGCTGTGAGGCCCGTGTTCTGCCTCCTTCCCACAAGGCGACTCTTCTCTCCTTAGTCAGAAGCCACCCAGCAGCACAAGGCCAGTCCTCTCAGATCCAGTTCTTTCATAGGAGGCAGAAACCCAGACGTGAAATGTTTATCTTTAAACTTGTGTAACCATAAAATACATTCTTACGAGGAACCATGTATGTTTGATGATACATACAAGATCAGGACCACCGTTTGTAACCTGAAGTGAGTGTCCTGAGTCAGACTGTACTTCACCCTGCTCGGGGTCAGAGCCGGGGCTGAGTACAGAAGGGGACCCCTCCTCGCTGACATTTGATGTCCCTCTCCTTTGTTAAATCAGTACAATTTTATTTCCTTTTATTTCCGGGTAAGGGGTGTCTGTTTGCAAGGGATAGACTAGGGCCTTAGGCATTCTGGGCAAACTCCCTGTTGCTAGCGGCAACCTCTGAGTACATTGTGTTTGTTTTCTGCCACAGGATTTTACTATAACCCTGGCTAGCCAATAGTCTGTTAGGATCACTGTTGCCCACACTGGCTCCAGGCTGGCTACAATCTTACTATGTAGCTAAAATGACCTTGAGCTCATTCTCTCTTAAAATATATTGTATACATATGTATATAGTGCCTGAAGAGGCCAGAAGATGTGGATCCCCTGGAACTGGAGGTGCAGGCAGTTGTAAGCTTCCATGTGGCTGCTGGGAATTGAACTCGGGACCTCTGGAAGAGCAGCCAGTGTTGCTAACCACCGAGCCATCCTCCAGCCCAGCTCCACCTCTGCTTTAAACTCTTGATCCTGTTTCCAACTCCCGAGTTGCTGTCATTTTGCTTTACCACATATTTTAAAACTGAGGAACTTACATTTTTTACAGTGGGCTGAAGAGGTGGCTCAGTGGTTAAGAACACTTGTTGCTTTTCCAGAGGTTCAAGTCCCAGCAGCCCATATGTGGTGGCTCACTGCTCTCTGTAACTCTAGTGTTAAAAATCTGGGGATCCGACCTCTCCACCAGTGCACATATGTGTGCACAGTCATACTTGTAGACAAAACACCCATATACATAAAACAAAAATAAAGCTAAAAGAAAAAAAAGAAAAAACCCTCCTCGATCGTGACTTGTCTGGATCTTCCCCAGTGTGACATCGTAGTCTTCTGATGAGAAAAGAAAAAGGCAAACAGAGCCCAGGTGTAATTGAGTGGCTGTTCCTCTTTCTCTTGGGCTCCTGTTGCTTCCTGTTTGGGAGATGATGACAGAACTAATTTTCAACTTAAGGAAGCATAGCCAGGGTCCGTCCTTACAGGAAGCCCACAGGTGCTCTGACCTTGGGGACGGAGGGCAACAGAAGTAGGAGGTGGCAAGCGGGATGGGGGGTGGGGTCGGAGCCCAAAGGGACTTCTTCCCAGCCATACCTGGGGGTCGGGCATAGGAGGGACAGGTGTTCTTCTCTCTCTCTTGTCTTGTGAAACTATATAGTTTTGGGGAAAAGTTTTTATCACTCAGGTTGTGACTTACCAGTGCCCTCCAGCCCCCACCTTGTCTATTCATGGAAAGGAACAAAAATTGCATACAGAGCAGATACCGAGGAGGTAGAGTTTTAGTTCATCCAGGCCACTGCAGCTAAAATACTGTAAATCAGGCTAATGAACAACAGCGATGTATCCTTCAAAGTTCTGCAGGCTAGGAGTCCAGAGGGCACTGGCAGATGTGGCTGGAGTCTGTCAAGGACATGATTTTGGTCCACAGCTGATAGTTCTCAGATGGGAGAAGAGCAGAACCAGCTCCTGCAGCCCTTGTTCTAGCCATTCATCCTGTCCCGCCCGCCCGTCGTCCTAGCAACCCCAGGGCTTCACCCTAACCTGTCACGCTGCAGGTTAGCTTTCACCACACGGGGAGGAGAGAGCAGGGAGCTGGTTTCTGTGTTAGGAGCCGCTCTTGGGAACCAAATGGCAACCCTCAGGGAGAGTTCCGTTCTTGCCACACTGCACTGGCCTTGCTCCTGGCCTGGCCTGCATTCTGGTGGCTTCCCTGTGACAGGTGGTGGTGTGTCTTTGCAGGAAGAAAAGGACAAGGTCCAAGCGCAGAAGGAGGAAGTCCTCAGCCACATGAACGACGTGCTGGAGAACGAGCTCCAGTGTATCATCTGCTCAGAGTACTTTATCGAGTTAAGTGCGAGTGGGCGGGCGGGCGAGTGGTGGCTCCCCACCCCTGTGCACCAGCCTCTGGCACCGGGGGAACCCTCGGAAGACAAGACAGCCGCTTCTGTTCTGTCACACAGTCCTCACTGTGCCATCCCCTTTTTAGAGATTTACTGGCACCGTTACTGTTTAACTGCATAGAAAGTCTGGGATCCCCAGAGCATCGGGATTGTGAAGGCTTGGAATAGAACTGCCCACGACTCCTGCTCTCCCGTGACTCTGGCTGGGCACAGTGCTCCGTGTGGACCTGTGGTTGGCCTTTGAAGCAGGATAGTGAATGCCATTGATTGTGTGGTCACTGTGGGTATCGGGCACCAGAGTGAATCTATGGCTTTGGGGGTCCTTTTGAAAAGCAAACACCTGTCTCCTGGGCTACCATTTGTTACTTTGCCACATTATTACACCAGCTGTTTTAATTTTCATGAATTTTCCTGCCATTTGTAACTAATTCACTTTATGCTAAGAGTGTTACGCTTATGCAGTTGAATAGCAGATGGCTTTTCTTTTCTTTCTTCTCTTTTTTTCTCTTTTCTTTTCTTTTTTTTTAAACCTTTGGAAAGGAGGATGCTGTAGGGAGAGATTCTTGTTCCTAGGCAGCCTCTAGGGAAGTTGGGTGTGTCAGCCTCCTGAGGGAAGATCAGCATCTCTGACTGGAATCACTTTGGCTACAAGTCATTGTTCCCCGCAGAGTCTCTAGTCTAATGATTCTCTCCTGTGGAGAAACTTATCATTGCTCGGGACTGTGGCGGCTCATAAGGAGGACGAGGAAAGGGAGGCAGGAACCGGCGCTGAGCGAGCTAACCTGATGGAGCAGAGTGCCTTTGTGAGGCTCGGCTGTGGCATGCTTGCCTGTGGGCCTTGGGGGATTTGCTCTGTTCTGCTTTGAGAAGGTAAGAGTGTCCTTTCACATTGCAGGCTGTCACCCTGAACTGTGCCCATAGCTTCTGCTCCTTCTGTATCAATGAATGGATGAAACGGAAACTAGAGTGTCCCATTTGTCGGAAGGACATTGAGTCCAGAACCAACTCCCTGGTTCTGGACAACTGCATTAGTAAGATGGTGGAAAACTTAAGCGCAGACGTGAAGGAGAGAAGAAGTGTCCTAATTAGGGAACGGAGAGGTGAGTGCCCGTGAGCCCCTACTCCCTGAACTACAGGCAGGAGAACTGGGAGTGGATGGGGAGTTCAGATAGCCCGCATAGGAAGGAACAAGTTGGACTAGTCTGTTGTTGGAGCAGCCACCTGGTGGGTGTGTCCCTGGAGTAAGCTGGACCTGGAACAGACTGTGTCAGAAGGTGTGCCGGCTGTGCACCAGGTGGTGCTGTTGCTGAAGGCAGCGGCCAGTTAGAGATGGATGTGTGTGTGTGTGTGTGTGTGTGTGTGTGCGCGCGCGCGCAGAGAAACAAGTACATACGCTCTGTAAGGGCTTGGGGCTGGGGTGACTATCTGGTCCTGGTGGGTTTGATAACAGATGTCCAGTCAGGGTACTTGAAAAGATTGGGGAAGGAGTTGGTAAGTGTCCCTGAACCATCCCTCCGTAGTAAACGTCTGTTCATTAAAGTCCGTGGTTTTCAACATCCCTAACGCTGCAACCCTTTAAAATAGTCCCTCTTATTGTGGTGACCATCAACCATAAAATCGATTTGGTTACTGCTTCAGAACCATCTGTATGTTGGCTACTGTTAGGAATCACAATGTAAATATCTATTTCTGATGGTCCTTGGGGTTGGTGGCCCACAGGTTGAGAACCAGTGGTTTGAGTGCTGCTGTGCTAATGCTGCAGAGAGCCACTCCCTCATGTTGCCCCGGAAGACTCTCTCACAAATCAAGGAAGCTGCCTGGTAGACAGTACTGATACTGCATAGAGAGCTGGCACAGAAAGGCAGCATGCCCATGGCTGTCATGTCCTGTCAGTCCCTCCTGGGAATTGGAAATTAACTCAGAGCTGCTGTCTATGATGTTGTCACGTGGCCACAGTTGTGTGGCCTGGCTGTACTCCTGAGCTGAGATGCTGGGCAGCCTAAAAGGCCAAATGCTATTCATAGTGTAGTGTTGCGTTGTTGGCTTTCTTCTCTCCGAGCGCTCCAGGTAGGGCCAGGGATCTGTTGCTGATTCATTTGCATCCGCAGTGTGAAACTGGGCAGGCAGCAGGCTCCTCAGCCCTAGGCAGTGTGGATGCTGAGCAGGGACTGTGCCTTAGCCAGTTCCCGTCTAGGAGTACGATCTGACCCTCGAAGTGTGTGCTCGCTGCCTTCCTGATAACCGCTAGAGTATTTTGTATTTGGTTTAGAATCTCTATAAGTTTTTCCTCTGCCCTTGGTTCTGGCGAACCCCAATGGTCTCCATTTCCACCTTCTATTTCCAGAGGAACATTACACTAGCCCCAGGAGAGAGATAGCATCTCGCCGGCTCTCGAGCTCACTTGAAGGTGCGGTGCAGCTTCAGAGGAAGAACCGCTTACACTGGTCTGGGCAGGTGGAGATGAGAGAGGATCCTGTAGAGGAAGCCATGTTTAAGCCAAGCCTTATGCCTTTCTGGATGCTTGCTTTCCAAACCGAGGGCATGGCCTATGTTTGCAGAACAGCCAGACCGGGAGGGGCTGCCAGTGGACGAAAAGGCTTGCTTTTGTCATCCCGGAAGCCAGATTAGATGAGGATCAGGTCATGACTCTGAACTGACATGTGTTTCTGGGTCAGGGTGGGATGCCTATGAGAGTTTCTTTACCCAGCCTATATTTTTCTTCATCCATCACAGCTGATGACTGGAAGAGCCCAAGTCCACCTCTGTCCTCTTCTGGAGAGTCACTTGCATAGACTAAGGATCCTATCCCTTCTCCTTTCTCTGCTGAGGCTGAGCAGGCCCCTGGGCCTCCCTGGCAAGAGGAGTGACTGTTAGGAAACATCACACTGCCTTCTGTGCATACCCTGCTCACAGCACAGCTGGCACTTTCCGCAGTTACCACAGCACGTGCAGCTCTGAGACTTCTCTAGACAAGCGGAAGGTTCTGAGACTTGATTTAGGGGAAGATGCGCCAGAGCCATCAGCAGCTTTGTTGGGCTGCAGTGTGAAGAGAAAATTTTAAATTAAAATGCCAGCTCTCTTTAAGTGTTCTGGTGCCATTTGAAAGCTGGTTTATTCTTTAGTGCGTGGGAATTTTTAAAAAGAACTTAGGATCTGGATTTGAAGAGAGTTCAGTGGTCAAAAGCACTTCCTGCTCTTCCAGAAGACTGTATTCAATTCCCAGCATCCACATGCTGGCTTAAAACTGCCTGTCACTCCAGTCCAAAGGGATCTGACATGTTTTGTCTGTTTTAGGCACCAAGAATGCACACGGTGTGCATACATGTGTAGGTAAAACACCCATATGCATAAATAAAACAAAGAGAATAAACAAAACACAGGCTGTGCAAACTGGCAAGGGTTTGGTTGATTCTCATGCAGATGTCCTGTGTTCTCCAAGAGGACCTTCCTCAGCTTCCCTGACTGCTGGGTTTAGGTCCCAGTGGGAGCAGCACCTCCTGACTGGTTAGCTATTGAGGAGGGGGTGGTATTAGGAAGCTGGATTAAACAGAATTAAAGAAGCATGCCTTGCAGCTGAAGTAAATAACACATTCAAATGAGACCTTTGTACCAAGAATCACTGTGGCAAGCACCTTCAGAAGGAAAAGGTTTGAAATTCCTTGTAGGGAGGTGGTAAGGGGAGGGCCATCCTTCTGTCAGGTTCTCCCTCCCCTATTTCTTTTGCTCCCTTTAAATTAACTTGTTCACAAGTTTCCCCAGCAGTTTCTCCTCCTCCTCTGGGCTTTGTGGTGGTTGTAGGGTAGGTTTGAGAGTCCGACTCTAGGCCAGCCTGAAACTCACAGCCGTCCTCCCTCTGGACTCCCCAAGAGTTGGGATCTTAGGCTTGAGGCGCTGTGTTCAACTCCCCTGAGTTTCGGAAAAGAAAGAAGCAGGGCTGGAGATAGCTGGAGGGTAGGGGCCCTCGCCCAGCACTGGAGGGGATGGCATAAGAACCCAAAAGATCTGGGGGGAGAATTGCTCTCTCTCAGCGCCGGCTCCTGCAGACTCCGCCCCCTTGCTGTTGTAACACTGAGTCGAAGCTCTTGCTGAGGGTGTGCAGAGAGAAGGCATTGTGAGCCTGCGAGCCGGGCTGTTCTGTGGTCGGAGACCCCTGGAAGATCACCGGGCCTGTGACTTGAGCCGCCTCTGTTTAGCTAAGGGGAAGGGAATGTAGAGCAACGGCAAGGGCTCCGGACTCCAGACAGGTCTCTCTGCTCCCCTGGAAGTCTCATGGTGTTGCCCACCTCTTCCATAGAAGCCAGCCTGGGAAGGGGGCATAGTAGCAGTCGGACGGTATTTAGTAAAGAACCCACCGGAGAGAATGTGAGATCGCACGCACTCTCAGCCCAGTCCTGAGAGCCTGTTGTTTACATGAAATCAGCATGTAGGATTAGGACTGTGTGCCCAAGGAAAATGGCTCAGCTAGCTTGTACTCAAGGACCGTAGTACCACACCCGGATTGCTTGTTTATTGAGGTAGGTCTGCTGTGTAGACCAAGCTAACCTCTAACTCAAGAGTGAGCCACCTGCCTCAGCCTCCCCTCGTGCCACCATGCCCAGATGTATGTTTTTGATTTTTCTAAAAATGTATGCTTTGCAAAATTATTGCTGGATAAGAGTAACCAGATGTTGCTGGATGTGTTCTTCTGGTCCCTTCATTATTGAAAGTAAGAGCTGTCTTCTTTAATTCGCTTCTCTTTTCCCCTCATCGTAACTCAAATACAGTTTGAGGTGACAAGAAGGCCGGGGATGGCAGGGTGATCACAAGATAAGGTCCCAGGTCTGACTCCAGAGCCATGTAAGCTGGGCCTGGTGGCACTTAAAATCCCAGCGTTGGGGGAGTGGAGACGGTGTGTCCTCGGGGCTTGCTGGGAGTTTCCTCAGTGGACCTCAGGCCATGGTGAGAGAAAGACTGTCTCAAAGAACCTGGTGGGCAGCTGAGAAGGGACACCTAAGACTGAGCAGCCTCCACTCTCACGAGCTCAGACATCTGTCTCCCTGCAGCCTTACACACCCACGGGGTTGCATGTGTCCAGAGTAAGTATAGTAGCATCACAGGAACGGGTGGAGAAAGGACTGTCCTGTGGTGGTCAGCTCCGGGGCTCTGTGGACTGTATGAGCTAGTGACCCAGAAAGGACTGGCACCTCAGACTACTTACCAGTCTATAGTTGTGTGACTGCAGAGCTGCCTTCTGCAGAGGTATAAGAGCTGTTCCCTTAGTGACCTGTTGTAAGAGGTCTTTGCCTTGTCATCAGACACTGCCATCTGTTTGGAGGCGCCCAGGAAAGCTTCCCTGGCTGAGAAGACAGGCCTTCCCAAGCGGCGACAGTGCCCTTCCATCCCTAGACAGTCGAGAGAACCGGGTGTCCAAGTAGAGGCAGTGGAATGACCTTGAATATAGGCCCACCTCACATTTAAATAAACACGTGCATGGTCGAGTAGTGACCCTGAGCCTGTCCTGTGTGAATGTGAAGACTCGCTGGCTTGAGTGATCCTCCTGCCGGAGGCTGTGTGGGCAACACCATGAGCCCCACAACCCAGTCTCGCCAGGACCGAGCTTCCGCCCTCCCTCTACTCTCGGTTGTGGAGAACAGGCAGAGGTGGTTGGGATGTGAGGGAGTGAAACACAGGCCTCACCTTCACACTTGTGTCTTTCTCTTCAAAGCAAAGAGATTGTCATGAAGGTCACGCTTCCAAGGACACATGAGAGACTCCAGGATGGCAGTGTGGTGTGTTCTAGAGGACTCCCTAAGGCTGCCACGTGCCGCAGAGACCCGCTTAGGAAGTCTGTATCACTGTCCTTCTGTCCTTCCATCCATCCGTCCGGCCGGCCATCGGGCTGGTTCTGCTGCTGTCACCGTCTAGCGCTGCTGGGACTCCCACTCGGATTGCCTGCCTAAGTGTTGAATGAGTTGAGTTCTGTTTCTTAATTTGTTGGTTGTTTTTGATACTTCATGTACCCTTTTGACATCATCTTGGGCAGTTGGGTGTGCCCTGTGGCTGCGTGGAAGGTGGCCTGCATTTTGAGAGTCTGGTTTACCATTTTATGAAAACAAGATGTCATTTCTTGGAAATAAAATGTAGAAAACCCGCATTCGCTCAGCTGGGCTTCAGTGTGTTTGCTTCCCCTTGCCTCCCGGGCCCCGGCCGTCTCCCAGGTAAACACGGGCAGCTCATAGCCTGCCGTCAGGAGAGAAACTGTCCCTGATCGACTGCCAGCAGCCCTCAGCCCGAGCTCAAGCTCACGGCCCCGCCTGGGGGGCTCTTGGGGAGGGTGGGGTGGGGTGGGGTGGGGTGTCACTGCTGCTGCTGCTTCGGCTGCCTCTGCCCTTGGGAGGATGTTTCCCACTTTCTCCTCAATTCTCTTGGGCAAGCAATGATTTAAGGAGAACCTGACACCCCTCCTCTTTATTAAAAACCTGTTTTTATTTATGTGAGTCCACTGTCCCTGTCTTCAGACACACACCAGAATAGGGCATCAGATCCCATTACAGATGGTTGTGAGCCACCATGTGGTTGCTGAGTATTGAACTCAGGACCTCTGGAATAGCAGTCAGTGCTCTTAACCTCTGAGCCATTGCTCAAGCCCTTAGAAGCTATTTTTTTGCCTGCCATCTTTTTCCACACATCTTTATTTTTAAGTCCTTGAGACCATCTCATGTAGCTCAGGTTGGCCCCCGAGCTGTGTGACCGAGGGAGACCATGCCCCTTGTCTCCTCCAACCCTGCCTCCTGGGTGCTAGGATCACAACTGTGCCAGTTTGTGTGTCAACAGTGTTAACTGTGATGAGAGGAATCTGTTCCTTTAGTGGTGATGCAAAACTGTTACATCATCACACAGCGAGCACCTTGAGCCCCTCTGCTCACGGCACATGCGTGTTAGCATGTTAAAGGGTCAGCCTAAGTTGTTTCCAGATGCCCACTTTGTTGTTTGATTTATTTTGAAACCAGTTTCTCTACATAACACTGGCTGTCCTAGAACCAACTATGTAGCCCAGGCTAGCCTTGAATTCACAGAGATCCGCCTGCCTAAGCCACCTGAGTGCAGCTATTAAAGGTGCGCCCCACTCCCATCCCACCCCCAGCCCCAGCCTCCACAGGTTTTTGAGATAGGGGCTCATTGGCTTGCCAAGTAGGCCTGGTGCCAGAGATCTCCCTGCCTCTGCCTCCCAGGGCCAGGGTTTCAGTTACGCACCACCGTGCCGGAACCGGATCGATTTCTGAGGATCGGACTTAGGCCTTCGAGCTTCCATGGCAACTGTGTGGTGTGCGTGTGCCGAGCTCTGGTCTCACCCCTTCTCTTCTTAGTTCTGTACACCCTGTCAGTGTTTGGGGACTGGAAGAACAACAGCAGTAGAGACTTGCAAAGAGCTGCATCGTACCCTCTGTGGGCCGGAGAGCTGGAGGCATAGCCTAGCATCTGCTTTTCTGATTGGAAGCCCCTGTTACTTAAAAAGAAGCCTTGGGCCCGATCTGAGTGGGAAGCCGCCATTGACCACGGCAGGCCACGGCCTTGTTCTGAACACTATTAAACTTCATTGAGGGGGCTGGAGAGATGGCTCAGCGGTTAAGAGTACCAACTGCTCTTCCAGGGGTTCTGAGTTCAAATCCCAGCAACCACATGGTGGCTCACAACCATCCGTAATGGGATCTGATGTCCTCTTCTGGAGTGTCTGAAGACAGCTACAGTGTACTCACATATAATAAATAAATTTAAAAAAAAAAACTTCATTCAGAGAAAAAAGTATTTGGCTGGATTTTCTTTTTATTTATTTTGCAGATGGGAGTTGCGGTAGGCGAGGGTGGCTTCTCTGAAGAAGGTGTGGCCTTGGGGATGGGAAATAATGAACTGTCTTATTAACCATTAATTGTAGTGTAGGGACAGGCTAGGCTTCTGATAGATGCTCGGCAAACACTCAGATGCTGTGGTTTCATTGTTGACAGTGCCTGCAGGCCATCCCCTCCATGGTGGTTAACCTGAGCTCAAGGAGTCTCCACAAAGTTCAGCCTGCTGCTTAATTCAGTCTGGGTGCTGAGAATACCCAAAACTGGTCTTTTGATTTGGTTGATGTTGTTATACAATGGTCTTCCAATAAATACACTTCAGTCATAGTTACTTAATTCTTATTTGAAATTGTACCACATGACTACAAAAGTTTATGTGTACCACCTACCTGCTTGCACGGTCTTAGGAAGGCCAGAGGAGGGTCAGACCCCCTGTAACTGGAGTTACAGGCTGCTGTTAACTGTCAGCTGTGTGGGTGCTGGGAACTGAACCTAGATCTTCTGTGAGAGCAGTAGGCCATTCCCCCCATAGCTACTGAATTCTTCGTTTTGTTTTTCCAGACCAGATTTCCTCTGTAGACCAGGCTGGCCTCAAACTCACAAGAGATCACCTGTCTCTGCCTCCTGAGTGCTGGGATTAAAGGTATGTGCCGCCACCACCCAGGCTAATTACTGAATTCCTAAAAACACTTGGGTGCACAAACATTTATATCTTAAGGCAATGGTTGGCTGAGAAGACATTCTAGCACAGGGTTGGTAGGCCAAAGGCAAGACTCAGAGACACGATCATTCCACAGGCTTCCTACAGAACTAACCTACAGTGTAGAATTTCTTCACGTTTCTCAGAATCCAGACAGATGAGGCCTGCAGGCCACACTGCATCAACTCCATACTCACAGGATGGAGTATCTCACTCTTGGCTAGGCCAGGAGGTGTGTAGGCACCACCACCTTAGAGCTCACGGGCCTGTCCCCAGCTCTATTTCTGGGATGAAGACTAGGCCCAGAAACTAGCTAGCCAACAAGTTCTTGTTCTCTCTGGAAATCCTAAGTACTTTTTATGTTTGTCTCATCCTCTGTGGAGCAGACTACCCTCAGCCTACAACATTAAGAAGCCAGGTACTTTCCCAGCATGCTTCGTAGCTAGAACTGTTTACCTGATAATAATCTCTTATTTAGTGACACTCAAGCTATGCAGTGGAAACTTGTGGTGCACAGAAGTTAGGGGCATTGGTGGTGCACGCCTATAATCTCAGCACTCTGGGAGGCAGAGGCAGGCGGATTTCTGAGTTCGAAGCCAGCCTGGTCTACAGAGTGAGTTCCAGGACAGCCAAGGCTATACAGAGAAACCCTGTCTCAAAACAACAACAACAACAACAACAACAACAAAAAAAAAAAAAAAAAAAAAAAAACCAAAAAAACAAATCCAAAAAAAAAAAAAAACAAAAAAAAAAAAAAAAAAGAGAGAGAGAGAGAGACCAAAGTCCAACTTGGTATCAGGACTAATGACAGGAATGCGGGTAAGAGGTTACGTACAGGAGCAGAAATGACTCAAAGCCCACCTTAGCATGGTGCAGGAAAGCTGGAGCAAACTTCACAACTTAGAGGCAGATCAACAGGTTAGAGAGTGTCCTTTCCAGGTATCTCAGTGGGTCTGAGCCTCTTGGGCCATTGGGCTTGTCCAGGAATATCTACTTGTTGGGGAAAAGGATGGACAGATGGAGCTATTAAATCTACTCAGTTTCAGGGACTTCCTGAGACCTATGAGTTAACTTCCCGAGGTTAAGGAGCTTCCCTGAGGATGCACTGTTTCAGCCTCTCCTAAGAACAGCCTGGATTCTTAACAAGCTTCCTTCCGACTGGCCAGTATTATATAGGAGGAAATTGGTACACAATACCACCAGGCTCAGGGTTAGGTGAGGATGGGGGCTCATTGTCTAGTTTCTAGAGACATCCATAGCTATGATACTCATAGCATTGCCCACAGTTAAGAATATTTGCTATTCAAACTTCGATGCAGTTACTCTGGTGCCAGAGGTAGTGACTTCAGATCTAGTCTGTTTAACTTGGAGAGTTGTTTCTGCCTGCATAGCTGGCCATTTTTCTTTTTTCTTTTCTTTTTCTTTCCTTTTTTCCTCCTCTCTCTTCTTTCTTCCTCCTCTTCCTCCTCTTCTTCCTCCTCCTCCTTCCTCTCTCTGTCTCTCTCTCCCTTCTACATCATTTTAATCCCTTTGATGATATAATCTCTTTTTACTTAATATACTCAGAATTCATTTCTAGTACATACAGAGCCTGGTCCAGTCTTGCCTCTATTCTATGCACTAGGCTATTTATTCTGTGCAACCATTTGCTTTTAGTTGGCATCTAAAACCTATTTGTATTAGGTAGCACATGTGGATTGGGCCCAGGATTAGGGGTGAAAGATTATTTCCTTAAAAGGATATTACGGGACAACTGCTAATACATAAATAAGGTTTATAGATTACTGGGTCATATTAATAATGTAAAGTAGCTTGTTTTGATAATTAAAGGTAAGTAAGGGACTATCCTTGTATTTATGATACAAACACTGTAGTGTTTTGGCATAAAGAGGCATTTTGCCCACAATCTCAAGTTATTTATAAAAATAATATATTTGCTCATATAGAAAAATGAACATATAATAATACAGAAAACTATAAGAGATTGGTATGATTATATGTAGAAAGAAAAGAGTAACCAAGCATGGTGGCACATTCCTTTAACCCCAGCACCTGGGAAACAGAAGCAGGCAGATCTCTGTGAGTTCAAGGCCAGCCTGATCTACAGGGTGAGTTCTAGGCCACTGTCAAATAAAACAAAACAATAATAATAAAGAGTATGTATGTAGAAATAATCTGTATTATTCTTAACCTTTTTTCTGAACTGAAATAATTTCAAAATGAAAATTTTTAAGTGTGTTGAACCAACTCTATGTTGCCTCCATCTTGTGTGTAGTGTTTATTTGTTGAAAGGATCTCTCTGGCTGGCCTGGAATTCATTCTGTGTTGTGTGTTATGGCTGTGTCTCCTCCCTTCCCCCACCCCATTAAAGGTGTGTACTTCTGTATGGTTTAAGCTTTATTTTATTTAATTTTATTTATTTTATTTCTGTGAGTACACTGTATCTGTCTTCAGACACACGAGAAGAGGGCATCAGATCCCATTACAGATGGTTGGGAGCTGCCATGTGGTTGCTGGGATTTGAACTCAGGACCTCTGGAAGAGCAGTCAGTGTTCCTAACTGCTGAGCCATCTCTCCAGCCTTTGTCTTCTTTTTTGAAACAAGGTCTCAAGCCCTGACCTTGAACTCTATGTAGATCAGGCTGTCCTCAAACTCTTAGAGATCTACCTCCCTCTGTCTCCTCAATCCTGGGATGTAAAGCTTAGATGTGTTTTTTTTGTTTTGTTTTGTTTTGTTTTGGTAGGTTTTTATTTTATTTTATTTTATTATTTTTTTATTTTATTTTATTTTATTATTTTATTTATTTTATTTTATTTTATTATTTCATTTCATTTCATTTCATTTTATTTTATTTTATTTTATTCCCCCCCCCCCCCCCAGACAGTAGCTCTGGCTGTCCTAGAACTCACTCTGTAGACCAGGCTGGCCTCGAACTCAGAAATCTACCTGCCTCTGCCTCTGCCTCCCAAGTGCTGGGATTACAGGTGTGCGCTACCACACCCAGCTTATTTTATTTTATCACCTCCTTTTTTTTTTTTTTTTTTTTGGTTTTTTGGATTTGGTTTTTTTTTTTTTTCGAGACAGGGTTTCTCTGTATAGCCCTGGCTGTCCCGGAACTCACTCTGTAGACCAGGCTGGCCTCGAACTCAGAAATCCGCCTGCCTCTGCCTCCCAGAGTGCTGGGATTACAGGCGTGCGCCACCACCGCCCGGCTTATCACCTCCATTAAAAAAAAAAAAAGATATTAATGAAAAGAAGAGTGATAAAAAAATCATGTATTATATTGTTTCATTTCTATTATTGACTTCTTTCCATGTTTGGTAGCAGAAGTCTTTTATTCCAGCACTATGGAAGCAGGAGGTGGGCAGATTTCTGAGTTCAAGGCCAACCTGGTCTCCATGGCAGTTTCCAGGACAGCCAGGGCTATATAGAGAAACCCTGTGGGGAAAAAAACCAACAAAACAACACAAAAACACACTGGGGGAGGGAGGGAGGGAGGAAGGGAGAGAGACAGAGACAGAGACAGAGAGAGAGAGAACTGATAGAGTGATTGTGTGTGTGTGTGTGTGTGTGTGTGTGTGTGTACGCACATGCACGAATTTATTTTAATTGAAGTCTGATACCAGCAAAAATGAATGTGCATGTCACATCTCCCCAACTTGAAAGGCTATCTCAGTAAGCTGTGCGTCCAACAGACATCTCTTCATGTAGTCAGCTCTCTCCTTTCTTGTGTGCACACTGAAGCCATCAAAGAATTCCTGTGTTATGCATCCTTTTGCAAACTACGAAGAAGGCTTTGAACAGTTTGGAAATAGTAAAAAGGATTTTTTTTTTCTTCCTGCCAAATAAATTTTGGAAATAAACCCTTGCCACTGTGCACAGAGGGGACAGCCCGCATGCCTGGTAATGTATCTAGCTAGGCTGATTTAATGAGAGCCACCTTCACGTTGGCATTATTATCTTTATATATAAAATTTATCTACACATATAGGATATGTAATATATTTTTTCATGGACGGGCACCACAAAGATTCTTCTTAGAAGCCTGAAAAAGAAGTTTTGTCAACAGCCTTAAATGTCATCAACAAAGAAGGTTTCTGAGTCAAGAAAACACATTTAAACAGTTTTTTGAAAGCTACTGGGAGAAACCATGAATTGCTTTTGTACCTCGCAGAAGTCTGCAGCCGCCCCGTCCTGAAAATACCTCTTGAAGTGTTTTTCTGAGCTAAAGGCAGAAATATTTACTTTAACTGAAATAAAAAAGAATGAAAAAAAACTCATTCCATAGACATTATTTAAAAGGAATTTTATTGATGGATTGGCTTGCCTGGAAGGTTCTTTTAACCACGAGAATGAGTCTAACTTTCAATTCAGGGTTAGGTAGTGAAGATTATGGGCACTACTAAAAAAATATCAGAACATTCTCGGCCAAGTGGTCGATATGGAAGGAGCTGAAGGGCATGCCTTTTTAATGTACAATTCTGGTGTTTTCTTTGAAAAGAAAATCCTGGAATACTTCAGAATTCTTTCAAAGCTGTTTCCACCTCCATGGCTTCTAAGTTGAGTCACAGTTATACAATCTGTTTCTTAGAAAAAGTGATTCAAAATTCTTAAAGATATTGACCTAAGGAATGATGAATTCTTTGGTGTTTTTTTTTTTTTTTATTTGATTTTTTTCGAGACAGGGTTTCTCTGTATAGCCCTGGCTGTCCTGGAACTCACTCTGTATACCAGGCTGGCCTCGAACTCAGAAACCTGCCAGCCTCTGCCTCCCTAGTGCTGGGATTAAAGGCGTGTACCACTACCACCTGGCTGGAATGATGAATTCTTAATCTTCAGAGAAAATAAATAGAACTGGCCTACAAAAATCCTGGAGAACTATCGTATTTCTTCAGAGCAGATTATTCTTGCTTTGATTAAAAAAAGAAAGAAAGAAAAGAAAAGAAAACCCTGGAAAATTTAATTTTACCTGTATTTTATTTTTACCTGTACCATTTTTAGCTTTATCCATGAAAATGTCCCATTTATGATCACTGAAACAAATTAAAAATTAAATGTCAGGGTTAGAGAGATGGCCCTGTAGTTAAGGACACTTGCCACTCTTGTAGAATGCTAAAGTGTGGTCCTCTGCCACCCAGAGGGCTGCTCACAACTGTCTGTGGCTCCAACTTCAGTGGGTCTGACACCCTCTTCTGACTATTGTGAGCACCTGTGCCTATGCATAGATCTACACACACACACACACACACACACACACACACACACACACACACAAACAGAATAGTTTAAAACACTAAATACATTACTGGCCAGTGGTAGTACACGCCTTTAATCCCAGCACTAGAACTAGGGAGGCAGAGGCAGGTGGATATCTCTGAGTTCAAGGCCAACCTGGTCTACAGAGTGAATTCCAGGACAGCCATGGCTATACAGAGAAACCCTGTCTTGAACACCTCCCCCCCCCAATAAAGAGTGAGTTCCAGAACCAACCAAAGCTACATAATGAGACTCTGTCTCAAAATAAGTAAAATAAATGAATTAATTAATGGGCTAGAAAGATCTCAATGATAAAAAGTAGTGGCTACTTTTTCAGAGCATTCTTCTCCATGGATACCACAGAAGCAACAAGGCACACAGACATGCATGCAGTCAAAAAACACCCATAAAGCCAGGCTGTGGTGGTACACGCCTTTAATGCCACCACACCTTTAATCCCAGCCCTTGGGAGGCAGAGACAGGCGAATTTCTGAGTTTGAGGGTAGTCTGATCTACAGAGTTCCAGGACAGCCAGGGCTACACAGAGAGACCCTGTCTCGAGCAAACAAAACAAAACAAAAAACAAAAACCCCACACTCTCAAAAACACCCATAAAATAATCTTTTAAAAAAATTGATGTCTACAAAACACAGCATGTCAAAAATAATCTTACAATTGAAATTTCTTATGTAAACCAAGTAGCAGCCTTCTTTGTTTTACATTTTAAATATATTATGTCTATATATGTATACATGTGTATGTGTGCATATGTGTCCGTGCACATGTACACATGTCACAGTTCACACGTGGAGGCCAGGGTTCCTGGGGATGGAACTCAGGGTCGCCAGCCTGAGCCCTCTCATCTGTCCCAGCTACAGCCTACTCAGTGCTTTCATTTACCTACCTGTTAACTTTGCTTTGCTGAAGTAAAGTTGCAGGCGTAGAATCACCAGTCTAAAGGAAATAAACGGCTGAGTGAGTTTTGACTTCGAATTTACTTCCGCCATCACCGCATCAATCAATATATAACATGTTGCCGGTTCCCAGGTTTCCTCATGCTTGTGGTCAGCACATGTTTCTTTGGCTCAGAACCAACCACTGCCTGACAATAAGAGTGCTTTGTGTGGCTCTTGAGCTTTATGTAAACCATACATATGACTTTGAGGGGTTGTCTTGACTGTTCACTGATGTGGAGAGACCCAGCCCACTGCGGGCGGCACCATTCTCTAGGTTGGTGGTCCTGGGCTATTAAGTGTGGAGGGCGAGCTGAACATAACAAGCGTGGGTGCCCACATACATTCCTCCGTGCACTTGTCAGTGGGTGTGATGTGACCAGCTGCTTCAAGTTCCTGATACCTTGACTTCCCTTTGGTGATGGACTACGGTTGTAGCTAAAGTGAGCCCTTTCTCCCCTAAGTTCCTTTTTGCTAGGGTGTTTTTATCTCAGTAACAGAAATGAAACTAAAGTATCATTTGGACATCAAGCTTTTAAAGGTTGCTTGAAAAGAATGCAATTTCTTTAGTAGATAGATATAGGACTAGTCAGTTGTCTGTTTTGTCTTGGGTAAATTCCAGTAATTTGTTGTTAAGGAACTGGCCCAAATCAGTAGGTGTATACAGGATCTCAGAATGTCTTTATGAAAGCCTTAACATTTGAATTACTATTTAACATCTATAAGTTGTCCCGTTTCCTCCTGACATTGGTATTTTGTAACCTTTTGTTGCTGTCTGATAATCTGGAAACAAATGTAGCAAATTTACTGATCTTGTGGAAAAAACAGCTTTCTGTTGTTAAGCAGGGTTTCATGTGGTCTACAACTGGCTGATGGGAGGTGTTTGAATTCTCCATCCTTCTTCCATCTCTCAAGTGTGTAGATTACAGCTGTGTGCTCAGGATGACTAAACATTTCTTTTTAAATAAAAAAAAATAAATAAATAAATAAATAAATTATTTATTTATTTATTTATTTATATGAGTCCACTGTCTCTATCTTCAGACACACCAGAAGAGGGCATCAGATCCCATTACAGATGCTGTGAACCAGCATGTGGTTGCTGGGAATTGAACTCAGGACTTCTGGAAGAGCAGTCTTTACTGCTGAGTCATCTCTCCAGCCTCTTCAAATAAATTTTTAAAAGAAAGTTAAAAAAAAAAAGATTGGGGGATTGTCATATAGATACTAAACTTTTACACTGAGTTTAAGAATCAATATCTTCCCTCTTCCAGTGGAGCAGAGAGAGCTTACCTCTCAGTTTCTTTTCCTTCCTCCGTTAGAATCTTTCTGAGAATGATTACACCTACATATATTGAAAACCCAACCAGACAACATTGTATTTGATTTTAGCTATTATGTATATAAGAACTTGAAAGTATAAAAAACAATCCACAAACCGGGCAGTGGTGGCTCAGGCCTTTAATCCCAGCACCCGGGAGACAGAGGATAAATATAATAAACAATATAATTATCAAATAATATAAAATATATTCAAATAATATAATAAAATATATTGTTATTATTATTAGAGACAGAGTCTCACAATGTAACTCTGGCTGGCCTTGAACTTAAGATTAGACCAGTCTGGCCTTGAATTCAGATTCTTCTGCCTCTGCCTCTTGAGTGTTGGGATTAAGGGTGTGTGCCACTCCTCTACAGATTTTCATTCTGTAGCCCAGGCTGGTCCAGAAGTCAATATATCAATATGTAGCACAGTGCAGCTTTAGACTTGGGGCAACCCAAGGCTACAAGATCATGAGTTAAATTTTTTTCTGCATCAAATGTTTTTTTTTTCTTTCTTTCTCCTTTTCTTCTGTCACTCTGATGCCAAATGTTAAATGTTTAATACTTTTGAGGCTCTAGCCCACCCCCACCCCTTGCTACTTTTCTTTGTTAAACTTGGATACTGTTAAACTGAATCAAATTGACCCTCAACTTGGCTTTGTATTTGGGTCAGCATGTTTGGCCCAGGTCTGCTCCGTGCATATTACATTGTAACCTATCTTGATGTATAAAGAGAAATGTAATAAAACCTGCCAACTAACCGAGAAACTGAATCTCAGCCAATCACAGCAACTGAATCCTTAGCCAATCACAACAACTGAATTCTCAACCAATCACAGCCTGGAGGCTTCAAAACAAGCCTGTGTAAAGCAAGCTTGGATACAGGAGAGATGATTAACTAGGCGCTAGTTCTCTCTCTCTCTCTCTCTCTCTCTTTCTCTCTCTTTCTTTCTTTCTTTCTTTCTTTTTCCGGGACAGGGTTTTTATGTGTAGCCCTGGCTGTCCTGGAACTCACTCTGTAGACCAGGCTGGCCTCTAACTCAGAAATCCACTTGCTTCTGCCTCCCAAGTGCTGGGCCTGAAGGCATGCGCCACCACTGCCCGGCTAGGCGCCAGTTCTTGACTTTCGGGTGACTGGCAAGGCTTCTCCTGTTGTTGGTGGGGGCTTCCAGAACCATCTTCAGTCTGGAACACTGTCTCACTGTAGAACCAACTCTAACTCACTCTCTCTCTCTCTCTCTCTCTCTCTCTCTCTCTCTCTCTCTCCCTCTACCCTCCCCCCCCTCTCTCTTTCTCTCTCTCTCTCCCCCCCCCCTCTCTTTCTCTCATGGTTTTTCGAGACAGGGGTTGTCTTTCTTTGTGTAGCCCAGGCTGGCCTTTTGAGATCCACTTGCCTCCAGAGGGCTGGAGGCCTCCCAGCTAGAGACTTTCATCACCCAAACTGTTACGTTTAATTCCTCACAAGTCTTTTCTAAACATTACTCTTCTGGAGTCTTCAAGTTTTGTGACTCTCCTTTTGTCTATTTTATGCTATTGAGCTCATCTTGTGAAATAGTCGTTGATACTGTTCCCCCCCCCACACACACCCTTTTCCTGCCTTCTTTCCTCTCTACTTGGTTTTTGAGACAGGGTCTCCCTGGTTGGCCTGCAATTACTGTGTAGAGCAGGCTGGGTTCGACTCTGAGATCTGCTGCCGCTGCCACACCCAGCAGTTATACTATGTTTCCCATTGATTAATTTCTCAGTCATTTATTTTTTTCATCTTTTGTCTCTCCGCTGACAGTGACTTTCTATATTTTAAGATTCTTCAGTGGTCAGTGAGATGGCTCAGTCTAATGGTCTTGCCACCAAGCCTCATAACCTGAGAATCTTTTTAGATGGGTGTAGTGGGAGGCAGGATGCAGTGCCTGCTAGTTTTCCTAAATGGGGGTGATGGTAAGTACCCTTGTGAACTCCGGAAAGGTTTCCAGAGAGGAAAATGCTAAACCCCGTGTTTCAAGCAAGAACATAGGGACGCATGGTAGATACATATAACAGCGTTCTATTTTATTATAGATCATCACACAAGGTTCACACTCTAAACTCCTGACTTTGTCTTCAAGCTTATGTCCCTAAGGCTGCCCACCTGTTGAACATATCCTAGCTGAGGGGCAGGTCCAGTGTCTAACAGAGGTCTCAGGATCCCGGAGGAGACTCTTCAGCCACGTGACAGGGTTCTGTGTCTCCAGATGCACAGAGCAGACCATTGCTCTCAGTCTCTACTTGCATACCATCCGGCGGGCGTCACAGGGTTCTAGGACTGTCTGGTTATCTTAAGCGAGTGACGTCACTGGGTTCTGGTTATCTGGGCAGCCCTGGGCGTAGTGGGGATCCTGACTAAGCTATTTTTACTTGTCTAAAATGCATGTTTTACTATCACCGCTACACTCAAAACCTAAGGGGCGAAGGAACATTTAGCATTATGGAGGGAAAGGATGGCCCACTGAGAGAAAGCAGGGAGAGGAACCCTTAGGTACATGGTGTTTGAGAAAGGCGGGACCAGGAGGGCGAGAAGTGAGGGGCTAGTAGGACAAGGCTGGAGGTCTTCGAGGTCACCCAGAGCACATGGGCGTCATCCTAAGAGCAGTGGGAAGTCACTGGCAGGTTCGAATCACTGATGGATTGCCATAGGCTCACACAAGCCCATACAAACAAAACAGCAATACAAAAAACCCACAACAGGGCTGGAGAGATGGCTCAGTGGGTGCTCTCTTGAAGGTCTTGAGTTCAAACCCAGCAACCACATGGTGGCTCACTGAAAGGATAGAAAATAATACAGCCTAACTCTAATGACCCCAATAAATCAGGAGTTTAAAATGCTATCTCGTTTTGTTAGAAACTAGGTAAAAGGTCACATTCCAGAGCCCGCCCTTTGTTTAGACCTAGAAGAAAGGCCTTGGATAGGTGATCCCGGCCCCATAGGGTAACTGGAAATGGGCTAAGCTTATCTTCTGTAAACTTACGCCATTACCCCTAAGCAGGAGTTCACAGCTGTAGACATTATAGGAAACTAATTGGTCCACTGGGCGTGGGCTCTGATAATTTAAACTGATTGGCCTAAAAACTATGGAGTGGTACAAATCAATTGGCTCCCATTTCGCGGGCTCTCCATGCTAAGAAATGATTGGTTTGTGATTCGAGGGCTCTGTCGTAAACTTATAAAAGCTGTCACAGTTCGGCACTAGTCCCTAGTCCTCTAACCCTGTGTGGTGCACGGCTATGGAACCCAGAATCCTGGAAATAAAGAAATCCTCATGCTATTGCATCGAGACCATTTCTCTCGAGTGATTTGGGTGTCGCCTTCCGGGGTGTGGGGTGCTGGGGCACCCTCGGTTTTTGGGGTCTTACACTCACAACCATCCATAATGAGAGCTGACGTCCTCTTCTCTGGTGTCTGAAAACAGCTACAGTGGTCCTCACATATGATAAATAAGTAAATCTTTAAAAACAACCCCACGACACTTCAGTTTCAAACAGAGGTGCTTGGAGACAGGCATCATAATTTGGAGATTACTGCAAAAGGCTTAGCGGGTAAGAGAGGGAGAAGGAGGGAGAGAGAGGTTGTAAGGGGAAGGAGGAGGAGGAGGAAGGGAGGGGAGAGAGAGAGGGAGAAGGAGGGGGAAGGAGAGAGGGAAGCGTGATAGGGTCGGGGATGTTAACTAGACAAGCAGAAGGCAAACTTGAACTCAAGTCTCAACTGTCCTTGTTGGCTTCAGGGACATGAAGAAAAGGTAAACTCGTCAGATCTCTGGATGAATAAACAGACTAAATCATATAGCGTGGATCCCCTGGGAAAGTGGCTGGAGAGATGATTCAGGGGTTAAGAGCACTTAACCTCTCTTCCAGACCTGGGTTCAGCACAGCACCCACAACTATCTGTAATTCCAGTTCCAGGGGCTCCGATGCTGTCTTCTGGCTTACACGGGTACTATACAATGTGGTACACACACATATATATGTGCATGCAGGACACACATACACATAAAATAAAAATAAAATCCTTTTTTTTTTTTTAAAAAAAAAAAAGCAGCATTATGGGAGAACATATGTTGACATTTGAATTCTTGGGGTTTAAGAGACAGATGCAGCTGAGAATGTCCAACAAAGTTATATTGGTCTGAAAATGGGAAGAGGGGCCAGAGATGAGAGTCCATCTCAGTCCATATGGTCAAGTGCCACAGATGGCATTACTTCTTTTTGTCTGAGGCATTGGGACTCAAACCTAGGACCTGGTGTGTGCCAAACAAACAGTCTTGACACCGAGTTATGCCTAGTCTACTGTTAAATGTGTCCTGTGGAACAGGAACAGGTCTTTGACCTTGGCCAACTTACTTTTGTCTCTGACTGTGTTCTTTAAGCATTTTTTAAAAAACACGATTTATTTATTTATTTATTTATTTATTTATGTATGTGAGTGCACTGTAGCTGTCTTCAGATACACCAGAAGAGAACATTGGATCCCATTACAGATGGTTGTGAGCCACCATGTGGTTGCTGGGAATTGAATTCAGGACCTCTGGTAGTACAGTCAGTGTTCTTTTTTTGTTGTTGTTGTTGTTGTTGTTTTTGTTGGTTTTTTGTTTTTTGGATTTTGTTTTTTTCAAGACAGGGTTTCTCTGTATAGGCCTGGCTGTCCTGGAACTCACTCCGTAGACCAGGCTGGCCTCGAACTCAGAAATCTGCCTGCCTCTGCCTCCCAGAGTCCTAGGATTACAGGCGTGTGCTGCTGCCAACACCAACGCCACCACTGCCGCCACCGCCACCGCCACCACCACCACCACCACCACCACTACCTGGCTTGTGTTCTTAAACCTATATAATGATGATATTGTAGTGAGCTACCAAACTATGGCTATATCATGCTGTGAAACCTTCCTAAGGATTTTTTTCCTGTGTCCAAGACAGGGTCTTACAATATAGCCCTGGCTGTCCTGGAACCTAGCTATGTTGAACAGGTTGGCTTTGATCTCACAGAGATCTGCCTGTCTCTGCTTTCTGAGTGTTGGCATTAAAGGTGTGAGCCACCACTTCCTAGGTCATAAGAATACTTTCATTGCTAAAACTATCTTTGGTAGAAAATTGTCTCTGGTCATTTCGACCAGCCATAAATTCCTATGCTAAACTGGTCTCTAGATCAGCCATAAATTCCTATACCGTGTGATTGTAATTCTGACCTAACGGTTAACTGCCTGACCATTTAATTGCTATCTTTCTGCTTCTAAAAGAAAAAAAAGCAACGCTTGCTTGTTGCACATGTCTTGAGCTGCCTTTCTGTACATATCACAGTTGCAGTCCTTGTCTTTAAAATGTCGAACAAACTGGAGGTCCGAAGGTGCTTCCCGCTACTTTCTGGCTGAGACAGCCCAGCTAGCGGTAATAAATAATAAAGACTCCACATGATTTATTAAGACATCTTGGGAGTTTTTCCTCTTCAGGTAGTCCATAAGAAGATGAATAAACTGAGGTGAAGTATTGATTTCTCCTCCTTAGAGAGGGAGTAGACATGGGTTACTTTCGTAATGGCTTTTTCCCCCTCCCCAGTCTTTCGAGGTCGCCCTTCCGCGCAGGCGCCTCGGGTCCCGAGCCCTCAGCGACCTCGGCAGTTCCCAGGGGCCAAGCCTGAACCCAGCGGGGGCGGGGCTGGCGGGCTCGTGACGTTATCAAGCGGCGCCGCCCGCGGGGCGGGATCCGAGCGCGACCGCGCAGCTAGCCGGCCCTGAGAGGAAACGAAAGTGAGGGAGGAGGAGGTAGCAGGGCCAGGCTCCGCGGCGACAGTGGCGGCTTGATCCCTCGTCTCCGCTCGCCGGCAGCTCGCCCCATCCCCTCAGCGTGAGTGCCGGCGCGCGGCCCGGGGGGTGCGAGCGGGCGGGCGCGCGGGCGCAGCATCTCTCCCCTGTGGCGGCTTCTCCACTCTGCCCGCCTTCTGGTAGCCTCTCTCCGCTCCTGCCCCACTCTCCTCTCCCCAGCAACCTCCCGGAGCAGAGGTTTGCCGCTGCCGCTGGTCGCCGCGCACACAGTCTCACACCTGACGTTTCCAAACGAGAAGCTCGGCCGGGGAGATGGCGTTCCCTTCTTTCCCCTGTGCATATGGGGGTGGGGGGTAGCAGCGCTTAGAAGTGCCTGGTCACAGCGCGTCTGCCATTGTAGGTCACTCGATAGCCCTTTGGCCTTCCCCTTGCCGAGGAAATGAGAGGATTGGTTTGGATTCCCTGCGAGCCCCCAATCGAAGGCGCAGTGGTGGAGGGGACTTTCGTATCTGCCGCCTTGCCTCCTGTAAAGCTGTTTCCTGTTCTCACACCTGCCCCATCGCAACCATGACCCCCACCCCCCCACACACACCCCGCGACGACTTAAGAGTTAAAGATGCTTTTAACGTGCTGTGGCCAGACGAAGCTGCAGCGATGAGCTTTCCAATAGCTCGCCTGTGGGCTTTTTCGGGAGATCCATGATGTCAAGTGAAAATGTGGCTCCTCGGGCCTGGCTTTCTGTTGGCTCAGTCGCCTGGCCTTCCTGCTTTCCTCCGATGGGCGCTGCCAGTGTCACCTAAGAAATTGCCTCCTGAGGTTGGGATGATTGTACATTGGGACCACCGGTTCATCCTCGGGCTGGAAATATGGAAACGCATTTTGCTAGGTTTTAAGGGGAGGGATCGCAATATCCCTTCAAATTCTATTACTCCCTTGCCTCTACTGGGGATGCTCGTTCTCCCCCCTCCCAACGGCCCACCCACCCAGTCTTCAACAAATATTTTGAAATTAGTTGAACTGGTTCTAATTTTCTTTTTTTTTTTTTTTAAAAGATTTATTTGTAATATATGTATTATATGTAATTATATTAAATATATTAAAAGTATTGTATTATATGTAAGTACATTGTAGCTGCCTTTAGACACACCAGAAGAGGGCATCAGATCTCATTATGGATGGTTGTGAGCCACCATGTAGTTGCTGGGATTTGAACTCAGGACCTTCGGAAGAGAAGTCAGTGCTCTTAACCGCTGAGCCATCTCTCCAGCCCAGATCCAATTTTCATATGACAATATTGAGTAGTCAATTCACAGAGAAAAGAACATATGATCTTAAAACCATATGTCTGACTCAAGCGCTAGGGAAGTCCGTTCTTGTATCCCTGCGGCCCTATTCCCCAAAGATATCAGTGTACCTCCAACTTTAAGGGTTTTTTTTTTTCCTGAGTTCTCTGACTATACTACTTTTCCTGAAGATTTTTGTAATTACTTCATTCCTTCAATTTTTTTTAAAGATTTATTTATTTTTATTATATGTTAAGTACACTGTAGCTGTCTTCAGACACTCCAGAACAGGGAGTCAGATCTTGTTACCGATGGGTGTGAGCCACCTTGTGGTTGCTGGGATTTGAACTCAGGACCTTCGGAAGAGCAGTCGGAGCTCTTAACCACTGAGCCATCTCACCAGCCCCTCCTTCAATTTTTTTAAAGATTATTTTTTGACTAAATAGGCATGTGGGTGCCTGCATAGGCCAGAAGTGTCTGTTTCCCTGGAGCTAGAGTTGTGGGTTGTCCAGTGTGGGTGCTAGGAATTGAATTTAAGACATATACCTGTCTTCAGCTTCCTGTCCTTTTTTTTTTTTTTTTCTTTTTTGAAACTTGATGCTTCTCATAAACCAGCTCCTGGCCGTTCAGGGAAAGAAGCTTCCAGTTCGTCCATGTTTCCCTGTGCAGAGCTGGGCTGGGACCCAGGGCCTTGCATGCACAGGGCAAGGGGAAGGCTCCTCAGGAGAGCTACATCCTCAGGCCCTTGGTATTTTGCTGCAGGTTCTCTTCAGGTTTCCTCAGACTCTCAAGTGTTAAGACAGAGGCAGATGCCAAGCATACTCAGCTCTTCATTCCTTATTGTGGAGTTTTATTTGTATTCTTAAGAATTAATGTCAAAAAATATTTTTTAGAAGGAAAAAAATGTCGTTTGTATCCCATTACTACAGCCATCTGTTGTCTCTTTCACCCCTCTTAATTGTCACTCAGTACTTCTGTGCCTTATACTCTTTCTTATTTCAAAACAGTAAATAAGCCAAACTCTATCATTCTTTCCCCATATATAGTAATATTTTAATTCTGGCAAAAGGGAGGAGCACAAAATCATTCTCTGACTGTCCTTGGACATCCTGGTAGCTGTTACTTAGTAGGGTTCATAATTTGCTTCCAGTATACGTTGTTATGAGTAGCTAGTATTGTCTCCAAAGTTATAGAATAACAGGTACTCGAAGGCCTTTCCCTCTGTGCCTTGTTGAATTAATCTAACTTTTTGGTATCTGATCCCAATATGAGTGAGGTCTCTGAATCTGAGATCACCTTGTTTCCTAGGAAAACTAACCATTGTTACTGAAAAACAGAGCTTGGCTGGCCTCTGTCCTGGGCCTTTCTTGGAGGAGGAGGCTGCTCAAGTGCTAGCACTCGGAGATGTGTGCAGGGGTCACATCTCATCCAGCTGATGATGATGTTACCTTTGGGACCCTCACCTCATCCCCAGGGGTTCTAACCTAAAAGCTGACTGACTGACGGGATTTATGGTTACAGTTACAATGAAGAGAAGAACTGACCCAGAATGCACTGCACCCCTCAAGAAACAGAAACGAATTGGGGAGCTTGCCCGGCACCTCAGCTCCACATCTGATGAGGAACCTCTCTCCTCTGTCAATCACACAGCAAAAGGTACACTGGCCATCTGGTTGTTTGAATCCTTAGTGCTTGGACTGAGCAGAAAGTACTTCACTACTCCATGGGCAAAATTAGCACATTCGACAGAAAGATGGAAGCTATATAGACTCTTCCATTCTGCTGCTGTTCTACAGCTAAGAGTAGAGAAACTTGTTTAAAGTGGGGTGGTTCCAAAAGTGCTTTGATCTGTTCCTGGTCCTTCAGCAGGTGACCCTCTCGCTGCCTTAAATTGGGTAGAAGTGCTGAGCATTGAGTGCTGTGTTTTAAATAGCTATTAATAATTGGGGCGCTCCTCTGTAGAGGTGGGGTGCAGCTGCCTGGTCGGGCTCAGGTCCTTGCATACAGTTTTCTCAGTTCCTTCAACAGTTGGAATCAGAAATACCCCCGCTGTGGTGGAGTGTCTCTCTGCCTGCAGTTTATCTTCAGCTCAAAGATTTAGTGGAAAGATACTTTGCTTTGCCTGTTTTAACATTGTGTACATTGACAGTATCTGAATTCACCCCAACCAGACAATTAGAAGTTCATAGTAACTCTGTCTGTCTCTTTCCTTTCTCTCTCTCTCTCTCTCTCTCTCTCTCTCTCTCTTTCTTTTGTTGTTGGTTGGTTAGTTGGTTGGTTGGTTGGTTGATTGGAGATGGGTCTTCCTATGTGTCTCTGGCTGTCCCGGAACTCACTATGTGGACAAGACTGACCTTGAACTCACGGAGATCCACTGCCTCGGCCTCCTGAGTGCTGGGATTAAACATGTACAGCACTCGACTGAGCTTCCGTTCATTTCTGAGAGCTGCTCTGTGGAACGAACTCACGCATGCTGCAGTAGAACACTACTACGCATGCTACTGTAGAACAGTAGAACACTGTTCTCTCACACATCTGGAGAGTAGTGGTTTCAACCAGGTTGTCAGTGGGGCTGCATGCTCTCTAAGGCTCTTGGGAGGGACTCTTCTTCCCCCTCTTACTTACATACTGTCTGGTGGCTCACTGACAGCCCTTGGTACTGTGTATACTTGGTAGTACGTCTCTCTCTAGTTTCTGCCTCTGCCTTCCTGCATCTTGTTATTTAGGAGGATGTCAGTCACTGGATTGGGACTTCTGCCTCTTTAGTGCAGTCTTATTGAACTTGATTATATCTGCAGAGACTTTGTTTTCATATCAAAGTCCTCCCCAGTTTATAGGTGACAAGAATTTTGGAGGAGGAAGCTGTTTTCAACCCAGTATACTAGCTGACTTGCATTTTGCACATCCTGGGAGACTAGTGGTAAACTTTGAATGAAACTTTGTAACAGATTGTTTTTTGTCTGTTTGTTTGTTTTTTGATTTTGGTTTTATCGAGATAGGGTTTCTCTGTATAGCTCTGGCTGTCCTGGAACTCACTCTGTAGACCAGGCTGGCCTCAAACTCAGAAATCCGCCTGCCTCTGCCTCCCAGAGTGCTGGGATTACAGGCGTGCGCCACCACTGCCCAGCTAACAGATTGTTGACTAAAAGGATGGGATGCTTCCTTGGTAGGTCTGAGGAAGTAAAGTTCACTTTCTGGTGTAGGCTCATGGGAGGACAGTTCACATTAGCTGATCCAGGGAAGATGGCAGAGGTCTGACAGGCAGCTTGGGTGCAGCTGTGGTCTAGGCTGGACTGAGTCCCATGACCTTGTGTGTTGTGTGCCTTCAAGGGCTCAGTGATGATGAGCACCGCCACATCTTCTGGTTCCTGGCTGGATGGGAGGCTGACCCTGGAGACATCACTGGAGGTGGTGAGCCTGAGACAAGCCTGAGCAATGTTGTGGGACCTGCCAGAAACAACTGTAAAAGACATCTGAGTGGACTTCAGGGTGGAAGAGAAGTCTGTATGTGACCAGGGCCACTAAATGAAAAGGAAAATAAAGCCTGTGCTGGTGCGCAGGTGCTCTTGGCTGTGGAAAGGCCTGTGAGGGACAAGGGCGAGTGTGTCTAGGGAGTAAATGTCTAGTGCAAAGTGGATCTTTGGACATGTCCTGCCAGTGACATTTTTGAAAAGGCAAGAGGACAGGTCCCAGGTAAGCATATATAGTTGAGGCTTCTTTAAGGACCCTAGTCTGATTGATATTTTAAACTTCTTTTTGTTTGTTTGTTTTATTTTTGTCAAAACAGGGTTTCTCTGTATAGTCCTGGCTGTCCTAGAACTCACTCTGCAGACCAGGCTGGCCTCGAACTCCCAGAGATCCGCTTGCTTCTGCCTCAAAAATGCTGGGATCAAAGGTGTCATGCCCTGCTGACATTTTAAACTTTTAAAAACGTGACTGTGAAGTGTGATTACCAGCCTGGCACAATCTGTTCATTTTACAAAATAGCTTTAACCTTTTCTGGAGGTAGCTTCATGACTCAATTAGCATTGACTGTGGCTGTTGTGTGTAAGGAGTGGAGATTTGGAGCTGGCCAGTTTCTTATGTGTCTGACAGTAGACCAGGTGGTTTCTTTCAGTTGCAGAAAGCAAGGCAGGAGGCAGAGGCAAACTCTCTGGTACATACTTCCATAGGAAGAGGGCAGCCTCACAGGGACACGAAAACAGGACAAGAGTCAACCTGACCACTCAGTGGTTCCTGGTTGCTCTTCCGTGACTGGCCGTGGAGCAAATGATTAGTATGTAGTTATTTCACAGGATTGAGAAAAGGTCATAGTGTCAGCTTCCTAAGAACCTTGAAATGTCTGATGTCTTTACTTTGCCCATCCCTTCCCCACCTTGTTGACTGTTTTCCTCCTAGGAGTGTCCTGGACAGTGTGCTTGGACAAGTTCGCCATCTTGTCAGAAGCTCTGTCTCCCGAGTTGCGTGTGCAGCTTTCCTCTCCGAGTTGTTAAATTCTAGCAGGGTGCTTCCACTTGCTCCAGCCGCCTCTACCTGCACACACTGTTCAGCTGGATGACTGAGAAATGCCCTGTGGGGACAGTCAGAAAACAGAAGAATAGTAGTGACTTCCTGTCTGCACCTGTGTCTTCTCCCTGTGGTTGATTGATGTGATGTGATTAGCAGAAGAGTCAATCAGTTTGTTTGTCTTCCATTACTCACAAGGTAGATGCATCGCCAAGTCGGCGGCTTGATCCTTATCCAGGGTAAAGAAGGAAGGGTGCTAATCATGGGCACCTTGGCATCATGTGCCTCCAGGGATTCTCAGGGGAGTTTGAAAGCATTTTTGTGTGTAAATAAACTCAAAGGAACTTAGAGTCTAATAACCTTTTTGAAATAAAAAGAGGTAGATGAGGATGTTTTGTTCTCATTAGTTGTTTCTTCAGGAAAACTGGTCGAGATCCTAGGACAATTCCCTTTTCTTTTTAGCTGTGCGTTGTAGTGTGGGTTCAGGATCCTCTTGTGGCAGGTTGGTTCAGAAGTTGCAAAGCTCCTTTACCACATTAAAAGCACCTTCCCCTCCATCAGGTTTAATTCTTCCCTAAATAGGGTTTTGCCCTGAGACACCATTGCTTTCCTGTCAGTCCAGATTCATGACCTTAATCTAAACCTCCCTTCAGTATCTGCTTCAGTTGTTCTACTGAGTTACCGTTTGCTTGCTGTGAGGGAGAGATGGCATCTTTAAGCAGGAATGGGTGTATTCCCCAGCAGTCGTTAGGTAGGATGTGCTGTTTATTAAGATTCATAATTTATTCTGTATGCGCGCTGCTCACCTTGGCCACGCTCGGCTGGAGCGCTCTCCTGCGGCGTCCCTTTAATTTTTAGCTTTGGCAGCCTTGTCCTACGGTTCTGTTGTCATGTGCACAATTTTGCCAATAGTTGGGAAACCTGTTCCTTTATAAAGTCAGCCTTTAAAGTGACTCAGGCAGGATTCTTATCAGGGAGGGCAGAAATCCTAAATGAAAAGCTTAAGTAACACATTGGGCATCCTGATAGGTCTTAGAAGGGACGCTCCTTGGGATGTAAAAAGTGATGTCACCAGCTCTGGCAGGCTCTTTTTTTTTGGTTTTTTGGAATTCTGGATTTGTTTTTTTTTTTTTTTTTTTCAAGACAGGGTTTCTCTGTATAGCCCTGGCTGTCCTGGAACTCACTCTGTAGACCATGCTGGCCTCGAACTCAGAAATCCGCCTGCCTCTGCCTCCCTGAGTGCTGGGATTGCAGGCATGCGCCACCACTGCCCGGCTCTGGCAAGTTCTTAATGAAACTAATGATTTCGATAGACTGGCCTTCTTAGTCCTGTTACTGTAGATCCTCATTACTAAATTCTCTCTGTTCACTACATTCTTCCTGGTCTTAAGATACGAAGCTAGCCCTTCAGGTCTCCTGTGGCCATGACAGTTCTCTAACGCCTCTGAAAGGAGTGGTCCCTGAGGCTGGGGGATCAAAATAAGTAGTGGCCGCTGCAGCCTTTGGACATTAGGAGCAATCTAGGAAATGTTCTCCTAAGTCATGTCAAGCGAGGAGCTGACCTTATGTGCATGAATAAGAGGGAGATCAAGCTTATTAGCCTTTTCATAGCTTTCTTTGTCTCACAAGGAATTACGGGACTTTTAGCTGCCAGTGTCCTCTCTCTGAGTCTGATGTATGGTGGCCACGCCATTTTAGAGCATGGCTGGAGGTGTGCAGTGCAAAGATCTCTGAGCCATTCTCAGGCAGGAGTTTAGTACCTAGTGCAGCACCGACTTGCCTAATACGTTTTCCACCCAAATATGACTTTTCCTGTCTTTTTTTTTTCCCAAAGATTTTATGAAAGGAAAAGAAAAGATGACTTTCTCTTGGGGAACTAAGGCTGTCAAGAACCCTGTACATCTGGGAGTGAGATGTGTAGACAGCACTGTCTGTCACTGTTGGGTTCTCAGAAAGGCTAACAACTGTATAACTGCTCACAGCTGGATGCTCCCTTGAGCTGGGTGGAAGGACACAGGGATTTTATCTAGGCTTCTAATGTTTTCGGGGGTCTGATGTTGTGTGTGTCCACAAGGCTAGAAAAAGGATTAAGAGCTGCGTTAACATTGCAGATTCTAAGGAGCCCTGTAGCAGTCAACTTTTCCAGAGGTGCCGTGGGGCATGCTCCCCATCCTGCCCTCCGTGCTGAGCACTGCCCCCTAGAGGAGTGGAGGCAGCTGAGAAGGGAGCCTGCCCCTTGACGCAGCCCTCCTCAGCACTGGGGGCTCTGCTGCAGGCTCTCATCCGTGTGGCGGGGATGGATTACAGCCCAGGGAGCCTAGAACCTCTCAGGAGACCTTGCTCTCTCTCGGAGCCGCCTGGCAGTGAGTCCTCTGAAAAGGAACCAATCTCTCCTCAGAGCTTGGAATGGTAATCCTTTAGAGCCACGCAGGCTTTTTTCTCCCTAATTTTTGCAGGACAGTATAAAATGAAAAATATGTATCGCCTCACCTCTGTTTCCATGGTTACTTATTGTTAATGTTCTGGCTCTCTCTCCTGAGTAGCACTCTCTGCCACTGTGACTTGTGCTACATTGGTAGATATAAGCAAGATACTGCCTGATTAAGAAAATTTGGCAGCCATCTTAATAGGAAAGGGCAGATTTCATGGCTCATAAACTAAAATTTTTCCTTATTGTAGGGTCGGTATAGAAAACACAGTTGTATATTTTGAATGTTGTGGGTTTTTTTTTTTTTTTTTTTTTGGTCCATGCATTTCTATGAGAAATTTTTATGAGAGATTTCTCATAGAATAGGTTCTGAAACAAAAGAGTTGTCTGATGTAGACAAGCAATATCTTGCTTTTTAAAAAAGCACTTAGGATTCAATCCAGACCCTTGTATGTGGTAAGCAATGCTCTAACACTGCGCTATATTAGCTGCCCCAGTTGTCTGATACAATAAAAAATATCAGCATTGTGCACTCTAATATCTCTTGTTTCCTCTAGGGTTTCCCTTTCCCCACTTAAGACAGGGTTTTTCTGTGTAGTCCTGGCTGTTCTGGAACTTGATCTGTAGACCAGGCTAGCCTTGAGCGCAAGAGACCCGCCTTCCTGCCTCCTGAGTGCTGGGATTAAAGTCATGGACCACTACTACCTTGTGGGTCTAGCTTTTTCAATTAAATTCCTTTGTAATTATTTTTACACTTATTTTTATTTTTATTTTTTTGTTGTGTGGTGGTGTATTAGTTGGGAGCTTGCATAAGTGGCACTTGGAGGACAAAGGACAGTCAGTGGGCGTTGGTCCTCCCCTCCAGCTGGTGTTTTAGTGTTAGGATTCAGACCCTTAGGCTCCATGGCAAACACCTCTACTTGTTGAGCCGTCTTCTTGATCTCTGATGTGTTTCTCCTATTTCAGATGTGTGGTGCTGAGGTTGGGGTTAGGCATGGTCTGAGGAAGGCCAGGTTCTTTGTACGGTGCATTCTGTCCTTGGCTTTTGAGGCTTGCACACCTGGCATTTCTTGTATCAGGAAATAACTTGAGGCATATTGTCTTAGTTATGGTTTTACTGCTGTGCACAGACACTACAGCCAAGGCTACTCTTATAAGGACAACATTTAACCCGGGGCTGGCTTACAGGTTCAGAGGTTCAGTCCATTATCAAGGCAGGAACATGGCAGCATCCAGGCAGGCATGGGGCAGGAGGAACTGAGAGTTTTACGTCTTCATCTGATGGCTGCCGGCAGAATACTCACTTCAGGCAGCTTGGATGAGGGGTATTAAAGCCCACACCCACAGTGACATACCTACTCCAGCAAGGCCACGCCCACCCAACAAGGCCACACCCACCCCAACAAGGCCACGCCCATCCCAACAAGGCCACACCTCCTATTGGTGGTACTCCCTGGCCCAAGCTTACAAGCCATCACACATACACTTAGTCGGGCCTCAGAAAAGGCAATAGCTGGCTGATTTAAGTCTTTTCTAGTAAACGAAGCCTCACTTTGAGTGTTGGAGACACAGTGTGGCTGGGGCAGAGTTCCTGTTCTTTATGAGTAATCCTGACTCTTGCATAGCATGTGGCAAGTAAGTGGCTTTAACTCGCACGATGGGTGCCCTGCTGGTGGTGGGATGACTTAGTACTAGACCCAGTGGACAGAGCTGAGTAGGATGGTGGGGAAGACGCAGGTGGGAGTCACAGCTGCAAAGGGTGAGAATTGGTAAGCTTGAGAATTGTGACGTAAGCTTCACGGTGTAGTCTGAGTAGTGACTGCCTTGGTTCAGCACAGGGCTGTGTAATGGAGCCTTCGCTCTGTCCTGGGACTTCCCACAGCACCAGTGCCCGCCTACCCTCCTAGGGAGACAGGCTCTCCAGATGCAGCTCAGGCTCAGCCTGAATCGGAGATGTTCTTACCTTCACCTGCAGGGTGTTGGTTGGGTTCAAGGGCTCATGCCACCATGCCTAGCTTTGGCTCAGCAACCTTCATTTTCCTCAAGGTATGTGGTTCTTATACATTTACAAGGTATAAGAAGATAAGGGCGGGGCAGATTGCTTGGGCGGCTCTCCGACACCTTGTCTGGACACTGAGAGCCCTGCACTCATATGTGTGTGTTTTTTTGTTTTCTTTGGAGCAAGGGTTTCTCTGTAGCCCTGACTGTACTAGGAACTCTGTAGACCAGGCTGGCCTCGAACTCAGAGGTCTGCCTGAGTTGCTTTTGGTCACAGTATCCCAGCAGCAGAAAAGCAAACTAGAACAGAACTTGCTGTAACTGACCTGACCATGTTGTTTTGGGGGAGGATTGAGGGAGGAGTTTGGAGCACTGGGCAGAAACGCTACTGAGTGTTGCGCTTATTGAGCTGTATGAGAACTTGGAAGATAATGCCGAGAGCTGTGCCGATGCGACGCGGTGGAGTCGGTGGAGTCCGGCTTGGGACACTCCAGAGGGAAGAAACTTACACATTGTCAAAGCCAAAATGAACAGTTTCTTCCATGTGCTTCTGTTGTTGTTGTTGTTGTTCTCGGTTTTCCATTTATGTGCATTCATATTTTGCTTGTGAGCTGCCATGTGGGTGCTGGGGTTTGAACCTGGGTCCTCTCGAAGAGCAGTCATTGCCCTTGATCACTGAACCATCTCTCTAGCCCATAGTCCTGGTTTTAAAGAGCAGCAGAGACTTGGCACTTATGAGAGGCCAGGAGAGGCTGTTGGATACCCCAGGACAGTGGGATGGCTCCCAAGGTCAGAAGCAGCTGTGGTCCTGGTCTCTGACACACACTGCATGTGCTGTGAATGGCAGAGCTAGAGAAATAGAGTCGTCTAGGCCCTTTGGAACCCAGAGGATTGTGAGCGGGTCCCACAGTAAAGGTGTAGGGTTTTGTTTATTTTTATTTGGAGACAGGTTTTCTCTGTGTAGCCCTGACTGCCCTGGAACCAGCTCTGTAGCTAGCCTCAGCCTCTTGAGTGCAGGGATCAGAGGCATGTGCCACCAATCTGGGCCTGAAATGAAGTTATTTATTTTTTTAAATCATTTATTTATTTATGTAATATGAGTACGCTGTAGCTATCTTCAGACACACCAGAAGAGGGCGTCAGATCCCATTATAGATGGTCGTGAGTCCCCATGTGGTTGCTGGAAATTGAACTCAGGACCTCTGGAAGAGCAGTCAGTGCTCTTAACTGCTAATCCAGCCCCAAGACTGAACTTTTAAAGTTAGGATCAAAAGTTAGGATCATCTGGAAAGAAAGAACCCCAGCTGAGAAAACATCTCCATCACACTGGCCTGTAGGACATTTTCTTGATTAATGGTTAATGTTGGAGGATCCAGCCCAGTTTAAGTGATGCTATCACTGGGCAAGTAGTCTCTTCCTGTGGCCAGCTTCAGTAAAGACCTCCTCTCTTGTCTCTTAAGTTTGAAGGACTGCGAATGCAAAGAGAACTAACTAGGAGGTTAAGCAATCAGAATTGAGACATTTGGGCTGGAAAGATGGCTCAGCAGGTAGAGGTGCTTCCTGCCAAGTCTGAAGACTTGAATCCAATCTCAGAACCTACTCAAAAGAAAGAAAGAACCAACTCCCACAAGTTTCTCTCTGACTCCACACAGAGTCAGTGGATCTCCAGGAACTTACGCAAACAAACAGACTGATAAGTTGAATAAAAACAAAAAGGTAATTTTTAAAAAGAAACAGATGTTAATTACTGAACATTACTGGAAAACACCAGCACCTTCACTGTACCTATTACAGTTGATAGCATGCTTTCTTCTATATTGTTTAGTTTTTAAGCAGCCTGATGAGGCAGGTTTTATCATCTTAGTTTCATAGTAGATAGAACTGGAAGTGAGGTAAGGAAATAACACACTCTTACTTTGTGTGCATTCTTGCCCTGTGGCATGGTTCACATCATCAGGTACGTTGGTGACAAGCACGTATACAGGGCAAGAGTAGACAAGCCACTATGTGACCTCCATCGAATGCAGGACCCACGCTAGACAGAGGCTGAATGAGTGGTGTGTGGGTGTGTGAGGCAGTCCTGTGATCTGGACCCACCTAACGCTTCTCTTCTTTTCCAGCATCTACTACAAGCCTCAGTGGATCTGACAGTGAGCCGGAGGGGAAGCAGCCCTGCTCTGATGGTTTCAAAGATGCCTTCAAAGCAGATTCCCTTGTGGAGGGAACATCTTCTCGATATTCCATGTATAACAGTGTCTCCCAGAAGCTTATGGTATGTTGTTGCTTAGAATGGATTTCTAAAGCTGCCCAGAAGAGGGAGAGAAGGAGGGCCAGGGTGTACTGGTGTTGGGGGTGGGGCACAAATTAGCACAGGATATAGGTTGTGAGTATTTTTTCTCTTTCTGGTTGTTATTTTTAATTTATTTTAGTTTTTCAAGACAGAGTTTCTTTGTGTAGCTCTGCCTATTCTGGAACTAACTCTCTCTGTAGACCAGGCTGGCTTCAAACTCACAAAAATCTGTCTGCCTCTGCCTCCTAAATACTGGGATTAAAGGTGTGTCCACGACCACCCAGTATTTGACTGTTGAAATTTAGTAGAGAAAGATCAGCCTCTTCTCAGTAGACATGTCTGGCATGTTGGAATCATCCATGAACAGTGTCAGTATGTGCTGTCCTGTAGAACTGGGCCACAGGTCAGTGTCCTCACTGACTCATGACCATCATAAGTATGTGTGGCTCTGCTTTGCTGGACTGGGTGCATGTCAGCAGCTACGGAGGCTTCATGCTGCCTTTGCTCTATGAAGGAAAGGACTTGGTGTTTGTGATTTCGAGGTGCTGAAAAGCAGGCAGGCAGCACAGCCTCTTTCCATGTAGGCCCAACTCTCTTTCTCAGCTTTCGTGCCCACTCACAGGTACCCAGGTGAGAAGGGAAAGCACGCACTTTCCTCAATAGTGTAGTGGCTGTATAAAGTTTAGTATAAAGTTTAGTAGTGTAGTGGCTGTATACAGTTTAATATACAGTTCAGTAGTGTAGTGGCTGTATACAATTTAGTATAAAGTTCAGTAGTGTAGTGGCTGTATACAGTTTAGTATAAAGTTCAGTAGAGTAGTGGCTGTATACAGTTTAGTATAAAGTTCAGTAATGTAGTGGCTGTATACAGTTTAGTATACAGTTCAGTAGTGTAGTGGCTGTATACAGTTTAGTATAAAGTTCAGTAGAGTAGTGGCTGTATACAGTTTAGTATAAAGTTCAGTAGTGTAGTGGCTGTATACAGTTTAGTATAAAGTTCAGTAGTGTAGTGGCTGTATACAGTTTGGTATAAAGTTCAGTAGTGTAGTGGCTGTATACAGTTTAGTATAAAGTTCAGTAATGTAGTGGCTGTATACAGTTTAGTATAAAGTTCAGTAGTGTAGTGGCTGTATACAGTTTAGTATAAAGTTCAGTAGAGTAGTGGCTGTATACAGTTTAGTATAAAGTTGAGTACTGTAGTGGCTGTATAAAGTTTAGTATAAAGTCCAGTAGAGTAGTGGCTGTATACAATTTAGTATAAAGTTCAGTAGAGTAGTGGCTGTATACAGTTTAGTATAAGGTTCAGTAGTGTAGTGGCTGTATACAGTTTAGTATACAGTTCAGTAGTGTAGTGGCTGTATACAGTTTAGTATACAGTTCAGTAGTGTAGTGGCTGTATACAGTTTAGTATACAGTTCAGTAGTGTAGTGGCTGTATACAGTTTAGTATAAAGTTCAGTAGAGTAGTGGCTGTATACAGTTTAGTATACAGTTCAGTAGTGTAGTGGCTGTATACAGTTTAGTATAAAGTTCAGTAGTGTAGTGGCTGTATACAGTTTGGTATAAAGTTCAGTAGTGTAGTGGCTGTATACAGTTTAGTATAAAGTTCAGTAGTGTAGTGGCTGTATACAGTTTAGTATAAAGTTCAGTAGAGTAGTGGCTGTATACAGTTTGGTATAAAGTTCAGTAGTGTAGTGGCTGTATACAGTTTAGTATAAAGTTCAGTAGTGTAGTGGCTGTATACAGTTTAGTATAAAGTTCAGTAGTGTAGTGGCTGTATACAGTTTAGTATAAAGTTCAGTAGTGTAGTGGCTGTATACAGTTTAGTATAAAGTTCAGTAGTGTAGTGGCTGTATACAGTTTAGTATACAGTTCAGTAGTGTAGTGGCTGTATACAGTTTAGTATAAAGTTCAGTAGTGTAGTGGCTGTATAAAGTTTAGTATAAAGTTCAGTAGAGTAGTGGCTGTATACAGTTTGGTATAAAGTTCAGTAGTGTAGTGGCTGTATACAGTTTGGTATAAAGTTCAGTAGTGTAGTGGCTGTATACAGTTTGGTATAAAGTTCAGTAGTATAGTGGCTGTATACAATTTAGTATAAAGTTCAGTAGTGTAGTGGCTGTATACAGTTTAGTATACAGTTAAGTAGTATAGTGGCTGTATACAATTTAGTATAAAGTTAAGTACTGTAGTGGCTGTATAAAGTTTAGTATAAAGTCCAGTAGAGTAGTGGCTGTATACAATTTAGTATAAAGTTCAGTAGTGTAGTGGCTGTATACAGTTTGGTATAAAGTTCAGTAGTGTAGTGGCTGTATACAGTTTAGTATAAAGTTCAGTAGTGTAGTGGCTGTATACAGTTTAGTATACAGTTCAGTAGTGTAGTGGCTGTATACAGTTTAGTATACAGTTCAGTAGTGTAGTGGCTGTATACAGTTTAGAGACGCCCACGGTTGCCTCTGTCCAGCTTCAGCAATGCCATGGTGGCCTCCTGTGATTCTGTTGGATTAGATTGGAGGGAGGCGTGCCCTGCTGAAGACATAGGCCAGGTTCTACTCAAAGCTTGCAGTCTTTGGGTAGGTGGAGCATGGGAAAGCTCAGGATGAGACCCTGGCAAAGGGTTGTGGCTGCTGCAGAGTTTGCTTGTTCCTAAGCTTCAGTAGCAGCTCTCAAACAGAATGGAGGCCTTGAAGTGCCTCAGCTGGATAAGACTTGTGAGATTTGGCTTCCTGGTCATTGAGGTCTTACCTTTGTCTAGTAGCTCTGGGGTCTAGCGTGCACATATTTATGCCTTTAAAATGCCTTTAAAAAGGTATTTCTATGTCAGGACCACCACGTGTCCTCCCTCTCTGTTTAACATGAAGTGAACTTTCACAGCACTCTCCTGACTGACGGTTCCTGTGAGCCCTCAGTGTCCTAGCCTGATTGCCACTTGTCTGGGCAAAGGGTAAGGCAGAACTTCCTGCTGAAGCTGCTGTGTCCTAAATTAGGTTCTCTTCAGCTTTGCTTTGGATTTCCTGTTCATTCACTTAGTCAGACAGAATGGCTGCAAATGTCCAGTGAGCTTCATTAAGTATTCTTGGTGCTTTTCATTTCAGCACTACAGTGACTTATCTAGCCTGGGGCTGCCTAGACTGTCACCTGCAGAGCAGACACTGACCCACAGTGAGTTAGGCTAACAGGCAGACCGTAGGCCTCAGTCATTGCTATTTCTCAGGGCTTGTCACTGTGTGTGGCCTGTGATAGAGACTAGATGAATGTCTGTTGACTGAATTAACTGTGCTTTGTTCTTCTTTTTCAGGCCAAGATGGGCTTCAGGGAAGGCGAGGGATTGGGCAAATACAGCCAGGGTCGGAAGGACATCGTGGAGACCTCCAGTCAGAAAGGTCGTCGTGGTTTGGGTCTGACACTGAAGGGGTTCGATCAGGAGCTGAATGTGGACTGGCGAGACGAGCCGGAGGTAACTGGTGAGGGTGGGAAGGAAACTGGAAAGCTGCTGGAGTTCTGGAATGGGTGGCTCTCTGAAACCGAGTTTAACAAATTAGAATCCTGGGAGGCAGTTTGAGTAGGGTGGTTAGAGAGACTCAAAATTAGCATCTTATGTCAGCTTAACACCAGCTAGAGTTATTTAGAAGAGAGAGAAAATGTCCCCAGCAGATTAGGCAAATCTCTGGTGCATTATGGGATAGGTGGGGAAGGCCCAGCTCAGTCTGGGGGATGCCATCCCTGGGCTGGTCCTGCGTGCTCTAAGAACACAGGCAGTACCCAGGCAACAATGGTGGTGCACGCCTTTAATCCCAGCACTTGGGACGGAGAGGCAGGCCATCTGTGAGTTTAAGGACTGCCTGGTCTACAGTGTGAGTTGCAGTATAGCCAGGGCTATACAGAGAAATCCTGTCTCAAACAAACAAACAAACAAACAAACAAACAGAAAGACTGAGTAGGCAGCCCCCCTCCCCGACCTCTACATCAGCTCTGCCTCCAGGTTCCTGCCTGTGTGAGGTAGAACTTCTTTCTTAGGTGCACTGTGGCCATGGTGCTTCATCACAGCAGTGGAAACCCTAGCAGAGACAGAGAAGAACCCTGGGGGCAGTGTGCAGAGGCAGCGTGCTCTGCTTTCTAGGACTAAGGCTCGTAGACAGTGTGGTCCAGGGAGCCTGGCTGCAGAGCCCTTTCCAGTCTCTTTCCAGTGGACTGTTCCTCATAGGCCTCACAGGCTGGGGAGCTCTCTGCTAGGAGGGCTGGGCAGGCAGCTGAGCACCCCTCCCCCTCCTGTGCAGGACAGGGTAGGAGCCTCTGAGATGCTGTCCTCACAGGCTTGTCAGCCAGGTCCTGAGCAGATGTTTGCTTGTGTGCTGTTCTCCTGTGTGCAGGCGGGCGGGCGCCTCAATTGTTTATTACTTGATTGTATTTGTCAGACAGAGAAACTTCTGCAGGGTTGAGAATCAAACTTCAGATCTTACACATTCCAGGAAAGCACTGATCACCAAGCCCTATGTCCAGGCCAAAGAGCGACTTTTCCTTTGTTATGCACAGATAGTGTTGACGTTGTACCATTTCTACCTTATTCCTCAAGGGTTTGAAGTGTCAAGGGATGATAAAAGCACCTGAGGAGAACAGTAATCTGAGCACGGCAGGGTTGAGGTCAGGGAACAGCACGGTCGTCCGACCACAGCATGGTGGCTGTAGTTAGGCAGCAGTGGCTCTGAATGCCTGGACACTGCTGCGGTGCTGGCCTCTGACATCTCAGGGAAGGGAGGCCAGTGAGCTGTGTATGGAGAAAATGGACTGAGGTTCTCTCCGAATCTGATGAGCCCTGACCTAACAGCCTCATGGTGGGCCCGCGCTGTTGCCTCCTAGCTATGGGTGCGACTGTATGGAATTGGGTAAAGATTTATAGTTGTGGCTTCATGCCTTTGTGGCCTTAGAAAGACTGAGTGTTTTCCTCATCTTCATTTGTGTGGAACAAGTAAGTAGTGGCTCTGATCCTTTCATGGGACAGAGCGTGAATACACTTTGTTAAATTTGAAGAATGAAAGTCGATTGTAAAAATGGCTTTTTAAGGAGATAGGCTATTAAAAAAACCCTTTTTTGTGGTGAGGCTATCGAAGTTGCCATTGACCATAATTCACTCTTCTCAGACAGAAGCTGTCAGTAAAGAAAGAAGGCCTTGGCTGCGCTGTTGGTAGCCTCTTCCTTAAGGCAAAGGAGGCTGCACAGTGGGACACACGGACAGTGCTCAGGGGCTCCTGGAGCCCACATGTTCAAGGTTTGACATCTCAGGCAAAGCCACCCCTGAGCAGTCTTAGTGTACAGACTCCATGGGAGGTTGGCTCTGCTTTTACTCAATAGGATGTCCAATGTGTGTTTGGGTTTCTTGTCATATACAGCATAGAGTTTGCATTTGTGCTTAAAGGTGTGGATTTGACCGGGCGAAGAAACCATACCTCACTACCAGATCCATGCATAAAGGCTGCGGTGATTTTCCTTTTTAGCTTTTCTGTCTTGATAGTGGTTGCCTTGCCCCAAAATCTTGCATTGTGATGCCATTTTATGCCTTTCAGAGCATGTAATATTACCTTTAATCTCATTGCCTCAGTTGTCAGTGGTAGCTCTTGCCTGTGAAGCAGTCTGCTCAGCTGCACTCAGGATAGCCACTGGGGTAGGGTCCTCAGCGTTCTAGTCCTGGGCTCACTGGACAGTGATTCAGAGGGAAACTGACCTCTGACCAGCCTCAACTGTGTGCTGTAAGGGCCTCGCTCTTGAGAAGCTCTGTAAGCTGGGTCAGAACCCTGCTCAGGTCAGTGCAGGAAAGTACTTGAAAAGTGAAGAGCAAGCGGCCATTAGAGATGATCTGCTCTCCTGGAAGTGGGGCGGGGAGACAGTCTGCTGGTTTCTGGGCTATTTTGTGAACAGAACTGAAAGGCTTTAGGACGGTTGTATTTATGTGACAGTGCCTAGTATTTCTCTGTCCTCAGTCTCTTATTAAACACCTTCAGCCAAGGACTCTTATTGCTTTCTGCAGTTGAGTGTTTACACACAACAGGCAGTCGTCAAGCAACACTGAAGCAGATGAGAGAAACCCTGATCCAGAACCGTCCTAAAGGGTTGAAGCAGAGTGGGAGCTGAGCTTCAGGATTCCGGCTACCATTTCCCCTGTCTAACCACTTGCATTTCACACCACCTGCTTAGACCCTTCCTGGCCTGTCTGAGTCCCTCTGCATTGCTTTGGGGAACCCTGCTGAGTTTGGCAGAACCCTAACGGCCTAGCTCATCTGACTAGTCTGCCTCTTTTTTTGTTTTTAGCCCAATGCCTGTGAGCAGGTGTCATGGTTTCCAGAATGTACCACTGAGATTCCTGACTCCCGGGAAATGAGTGACTGGATGGTCGTGGGAAAGGTAGGCTCTCTGGAAAGTGTATGTCTCTGCCTTTGCCCTTCTTTCCCTTTTGTCTGCTGCGTGCTTACTGCAGTTTTAGAGACCTGTGGAGGTGGTGTCATGGCTGTGCCCCAGGAGGTGTGGCATGAAACCCAGAAAGTAGAGACAGTTCCCCTTGCCTCCCCTCCGTGGGTGCCTTTGGAGTCACTTGGGTTGTGTCTGTGCAGCCTCTGCTCACCGCTAGGCCCTGTTCGGGGAGGAAAGGACAGCGTTCTGTCCTCAGAGTGACAGGGGCACTGTCAGCAAAGGCACTGTTTACTGACTGTCATTCTAGAAGACTGAGAGTGAGGTGAGCGGGCGCCACTCAGACTCGGGGGAGGGTGACTCAGGAGTGCCCCAGGGTCACAGCTGCCTTCACGACTACCTGATCTCAGTGGGCTTTTCCTGAGGCCAGTGCCTGCCTGCGACAGCTGCTAAAGATGCAAACGCAGGGCGCGGGACCAGCCCCTTCCTGTCCAAGCTACTCAATGAAGAGTGTCCAGGGATAAACTTTGTTTTGAAAATAAAGTTATTTTAAATAAACCGATTTAGCACATTACTCTTTTAATTAATGAACATTGCAGAATCTCAGTTTTGATTCCTTTTAGTAAACTGTTATCTAAGCAGTAGCTCTTGGGGGGTTTCGTTTGTTTGTTTTCAGAGTGTTAGGGATTGAACTTGTGTACACCAGACATAGGTATTCCATCCTGAACTATATGCCCTCAGCTCCCCCAGTGACTTTGAGAAGTATAAAATTGACAGGAGGCCAGAGAGAAGGCTCAGTGGTTAAAGCTCTTGTATGCAGGCCTGATGAAATGAGTCTGATTCCTGGATTCCGCGTGATTGGCTGCAGAGAACCAGCTCGTGAGAGTGTCCTCTGAACACTACAAGCATGTCATGTCATGGATGTACCTTCACATACACACGTACACACACATACCCCATGGGTGGGAAGACCTTTGGGAGCCCGGAACTTTGGATGCTGTCTTTGAGGTAGTGGTGCTTGGATGGGCTGGGCTAGCGCTGACCTCCGGCGAGGGCTAGTTGGGTCCTTGTCTTCTGTAAAGTTCACGTAAGTGCCCAGATCCAGCATGTGTGCTCATGTGAGTGTGGCTTCTGGGATGAAGTGCAGGCTTGTCGTGCAGGCGCCCCGTCCTCTGCCTTTACTCTAGGGGCATACAACTTGCGGATCTCCTGCCTGTGTGCGAGTTCCAGCCTCAGCATTTGGGCGTGCTGTAGCCATATGGTATCCACCCAGAGCTCCCAACAGACGGCTGCTTCTCACAGCCATCTGGAGCGCAGCCAGCGGGATTTGGGATTGCCTCTTTGTCCCCTCAAGGATTGCTGATTCTTGGCAGGGACTTAAGTCCCCTCTTGCTCGGAGTACTCCCTAATCTCCCACTCTCCAGGAGATAGTTCCACTGGGTCAGTATGTATGATTTCCTTCTCCCCACAGAGAAAGATGGTTATTGAAGATGAAACAGAGTTCTGTGGGGAAGAACTGCTTCACAGTATGCTGAAGTGTAAGGTAAGGCTGAGCTGGGCCAGGTGGGAAGCCTGTGGTGAGGGCACGGGGCTTTTTTAGTTTTTTTATTTTTATTTTTTGTGGGGGTGTGGTATTTAAGTGTTTTCCTGGAGATGGGAATAGAAGTGGTCCAAAGCAGTGTTTCTGGTAACTCTCTGGCCTCGGACTGGTGTGTTGTCCAGGTGGTGAGCAGTCAGCAAAGACCTCACTAAACCTCAGTGTATCAGAGCCGGGTAACATCCAAGGGGCCAGTGAAGGGAAAGTTTGGCATCATTTTGTAGTATCAAGTCAGTATTTAAACCTCATTTCTACAGTGTTTTTGCTGTGTGACCTTGGGCTAGTAGCTTGGGTATCTCTGTCTTCTCTGTAAAATTGGAGGCATACTTCTGGGTGGTTGAGTGTTAAATGAAATCGGAGTGTGTAGCAGCACTTGGAGGTTAGCTTCCTGGTACATCCTCTGACCTGGTGTGGGTCGGGACACATGGGTATACTCTGAGGAGGAAGTGGGTTAGAGAAAGATGAAGGCTACTTCACAGAGCTCTTCTTTGTGCAGACAGGGTTGGGAATATATCCATAGGTAACCATATCTCAAGTGAAGTGAGAATGTCTGTTTCTAGGAGGGATGTTGAAGGGGAGAGTTAGGAGGGTGTGTGTGTGTGTGTGTGTGTGGTGTGCGCTTGTGTTTGTGTGAGTGCTTGTGCACAGGAGACCCTGGTCTTGATTTGTTTCGAAGGTTATTTGCTTGCTTGTTTGTTTGTTTTGGCTTTTTAAGACAGGATTTCTTTGTGTAGCCCTGGCTGTCTCAGAACCCACTCTGTAGACCAAGCTGGCTTCAAACTCAGAGGTCTGCCTGCCTCTGCCTTCTGGGTGTTGGGATTAATGGGATGTGCCACCACCCAGCCTGTTTTTAAGTTTTGAGTTCCAGTCAGTGGAGCTGGATGCTGGGACTTCAGTTCCTTGGTAGGTTGTGGCGTCGTGAGGAAACAGTTTGCTGGGAGGATTAGCTGGACAAGAGTTGACTTTCTGTGACCCTTTCTGTAGGGGCACTTTTAACAACTTACCACAAGCCAGGCACCTGTTTCACTGGGGCTTTGACCATTCTACACGTGAGGTCATTGAGGGCCAGGAGATTGAGGGCCTTGCCAGGGTTACACATTGGGCTATTTCAAAGCTGTGATACAATAGGAACCCAGTTCCTTGGAAGGCAAAAGCCCTGGTCGTACCCCAGAGGGCCTGGGTAGTTCTTACTCTAGAATCTCTTTCTCTTTTGGCAGAGTGTGTTTGACATCCTGGATGGGGAGGAGATGCGGCGAGCACGCACCAGAGCCAATCCCTACGAGATGATCCGCGGGGTCTTCTTCTTGAACAGGTTGGCTGGACTTCCCTGCTTCCTGTTTGCACAGCTCCCTCCGCCTTTGATTGGAGCCTCAGTTTTCCGTATCCTGGCATTGACCCATGCTTTTCCATCTTGCTTTGTTACAGGGCAGCAATGAAGATGGCTAACATGGATTTTGTGTTTGATCGTATGTTCACAAATCCCCTGGACTCTTCTGGGGTGAGATTTTGTGATGTCAAGTGCATTTAAGCTTGGGTAGCCTGGAGAGCACCATTTGTTTGTCCCTGCTATGCAGTAGAGATGCATTCTGCTGCATTCCCCAGATAGAGTCCTTCAGTGCTTCCTGGTCCCAGGAGTGGCCCAGTGGGCCAGGCCCTAAAGATCTGTGATTTCAGCAGGGTCATTTTCTCTTTCTGCTACTCTGAACAAGCTCTGTGTGGGATTGTAATTATGAGACTTGGCCTTTTTCTAGATGCGGTAGAGCAAAATGATTTTCTGCTCTGTTACATCTCATTTCTCTGAACGTCAGCCCTCCACAGTGATAGGGAAAGCAAAAGGGGAAATTTCATTCTAGAATTCCCTTTGGGGTCAACGCGTTTTTACCCAGTCCTAGAAAGTTGGTGTCCTTTACAGTGACAGGGCCAGGAGCCAGCTGTCCCCAAACCTCTTTCTGCTTCACAAACCCTCATTCTACTAGACCCTGCCCCCTTCACTACTCAGCAGCTAGAGGAACTTATTTCCAAGTTCTCTGATATTTCAGCTCTCCCTGCCCAGCTACTGGTCCCATGCTGGTAAAAACTGGTGTGTAGACCCTCCAGCCTTTACTCATTGGCTTCTCCAGGACTCCCTCCAGCCTTCCAGGGCCAGCAGGTAGCACAGAAGCTCTTGGAATTAGCATTTCGAGAAAACTAGATTGATGCAATGTTGATTTAATTTTCCAAGCTCCCAGTGGTTTCCTTTAAAGGCCTGCCTAGCACAGGGGCTCTGTTAAGCTGGTGAGAAGCCCTAGCATCATCTGGGCTCTTGAACGTGTATGCCCTCAGCAGCTGGAATCTCGTTATTGTCCTTGACTATCATGAGAACGAAGTGTAGGCAGCAGGCTGTACCATTCAGGCCCAGGTGGATGCTCCTTACAGAGGGAGATGCCGCATGTTTGGACAGCTTCAGGCAGCGTCTTGACCTGAACTGATTGACAGTAGCCAGGGAGAATTGCCCTGTCAGAGGTGTGTCTTTGCACTCGCAATGCAAAAAGTGATTTCTCTGTAGTGTCCGGTGTGTTCTTCTTTTTCATCTCCATTTTCCCTGAGGATCTGAGTAAAAGCCTCGCCTAATGTGTTCTTGGAGCTGTGGCCAGCTGACATGGGAGTGGCCAGAAACTTAGGCGCACTGGGGCCTGGTGTTTTAGGTCAGACAAATCATTGCCTAAGCACTGGAAAACTGGAAGCTGGGGTAGAGAGAAGGAGAGAGGAGGATTTTATTTATCTGAGAGAAGCCCATCTGTAACATGTGATGGAGACAGTGAATGTGGGTGTTCCCTTTCGGTCTTAGGGGTAGCAGTAAAGGACTCACGGGGCTCCTGACTCACTTCCTGAGCAATGCTGCCCTTGGCAGACAGAGGAGAAGAATGCGGAAATGACTGGAGGTCTGACTCTAAGGAAGTTGATCTAGTTGAATATGTCACCTAATATTTGTGGCTAGTTTATAGTTTAGAAAGATTTTTTTGCCACAGTTGCAGCATTTAATCCTACAGCAGCCTAGAGAAATACCTACACTCATCCCAGTTTATAATTGAGCAATTGAGCTGAAGGGCTTCAGATATGTGCTTGTCCTGACTTCCAAGTGAGCAAGTGGCAGAGCTAAGAACTACCTGCCCCTTGTCTCATTACAAGGTCTTGCTATGTAACCTAGAGTATCCTTGACTTCACAGTAATCCTCCTGCCTCAGCTTCCCAAGTGCTGGATGGTATATGTACAATACCACGCACCTACAAACCGCTGGTTTTTGAAACCACACGATGAGATTATATTTAGGCACCTTATGGAGATACATTGAGTCCTTGAGCTTCCTGACTTACCCTTTGGCCAGAGAGGTTGGAGCCTAGGGCTAAGGCACCCATGCTGAGAAACATTGTTTCCTTCTATTCCGTGTTTACAGTGCTTAAACTTGGGACTCCTGCCCCACCCACTCTGCTGACTGCAGAGTGCTAGTGATGTTCTTGGCAAATGCTCTTGGGTGTATATGAAAATGATTATAATCCCAGTATATGGACTACAAGTGGATCTTCAGAACCCATTCCAGAGTACTGGGGTAGAGTAGTGAGCAGACTTGGAAAGAGCTGATAGGTTCCAGTGGTCCTGTGCGGGCTGGTTAAAGCTTGATGACGTTGACTTTTGCTAAAGTCACTTTCTCCAGAGATGTGCTTACTCCCTAGCCTTTGACACCCAAGAGTGACAGGGTTGCAAATACGAGGGTGTCAGTTTCCTAGAACTTTCTGCTTTCTGCTCTTATCAAGCAGTTGCGCAGTCCTGGACAGTCTGCCAGCTTTGTCCAGCCTGCAGAAAAGAAAGGCCAAGGCAGGAAGGAGCCACAGACCTGGCTAGCTGGAGGCTTCTGTGGTCACACTCTTGCAGTTTTGTCTTAGTATCATCTATGCAGATGATTTGTGTCTCTAGACAGTCGGTGGGTTACTGTGCTGGCCCTGGCCCGGGGCAGCATGTGTAGAGCAGAAGCACCTGCTGCTGACCCGTGCTCGGGGCAGTGTCAGTTCACGGTTAAAGGTAAAGTGACTTGAGGTGAACAAATACTGTCACTAGCTGGGCTGCTGCTGCTGCTGCTGGAGCACGCCTTTAACCTCAGCACCTGGGAGCCAGAGGCCAGACTGGTTCAGAGCAAGTTTCTGAACAGCAAGGGCTACACAGAGAAACTCTGTCTCACACTGGCCCCACCTATCCCCTCCTCCATAAAAAGAAGAAAGAAAGAACACTATCAATAGAAAGTCAAGTGATTTTTTTTTTTTTTGGTCTCATCAGCCCTAACATGGCATGGGGGCTCTGAGGATCCCCAGAGACTGCTACTGCTGCTAGACTAGCATCCCCGCTGCCTCCTTGGCAGCTCGCAGCATGCACTGGACAAAGGACACAGGAGGGTAGATGAGGAAACTCTGGTGTGATGTGCTCAAGTAGCAGAAGGCGCCAGTGACGTCTGACACCTGAGTTTGCTTTAACAGTGCTGTACTCTTCTTCCTGGTCTCTTGGTTCTGACAACCATACCATGGCTCTGCAGTCCGTCAGTAAGACTGGCAGCTACACGAAAAGCACAGGGACTCTGCACTATCTAAGTATAAACTTATTCCAAAGTAAAGGCAACTGAAGGACGCCAGGGGGGGAGGAGCCAGGGAAGGAAGATTGAGACCGTGCTATAGGAAGGCGGCCCCTAGAAGCTGGGCAGTGGGGGCTGCTTAGGGAGAGCCGTCATCTAATGCTCAGGCCCCTAGACTCCGACCCAGCTGCTGTGGACAGTTGTTGTGTATCTCAGTGTTTCTTCCTGTCTGTGGTGTTCTGCTCACCAGGTTACAAGCGTGGGGCAGTGTGGGGAGGGAACAACCCTGAGACATGGAGACACTTAGATAGGCACAGAGGTGCTTGTCTGAGGAGTCATGAGTCGGTCTGGTTGTGGGAAAGGTGCTGAGGATATTTTGGGAGAGGGAGCTCCAGTGGGCAGTGGTGACTGGAAATGTTTTGTGTGTGGTGGCTGGGTAGAGGGAGTGCTGGTTTATGCTCGCTGATGAGTGCCTCTTGTTCCTTGAGTTCTCCTTTTCCTCACTGAGCCGCCTGTTTCCCTATCTCCTTTTCTTCCACCTCTCTCTGCAGAAGCCACTGCTGAAGGAGTCGGAAATTGACCTTCTGTACTTTGCTGATGTGTGTGCAGGCCCTGGTGGCTTCTCCGAGTACGTGCTGTGGAGGAAGAAGTGGCACGCAAAAGGCTTTGGGATGACACTGAAGGGCCCTAATGACTTCAAGCTGGAGGACTTCTACGCAGCCTCCAGTGAGCTCTTTGAGCCCTACTACGGTAGGACGCCGGACAGGCTGGGCACTAGGAGATAGGGTCACTTCCGTGTGGGAACTTCAAGGCCCAAGCTGTTGCTACCTGTGCTCTTCCTGTTCTGTTAGACCCTGGCAAGGATCTTTTTTGTTTTTTAAACCACAGATCTGCACTCCCTAGGTAAACTCATCAAAGCCGTGTAATTCCTCCTTGCAGGATGGTGGATCTTGTGTGGTGATTGGGGTAATGAAACTGCCTGATTCCTAGCTGAAAACTGGCAGTTTCTCACAAACAGATCGTAAGGCCAGCTGCAGCCCTGTTTGTTGGTATCAACTGCACTTCCTAGCAGACAGCTTGGTGGCTCCCGGAGTCCCAGTGCCTGACAAACAGACTGGGCTGTGTCAGCAAATCCTGAATTCTTTCCTAACCTCCATTCTTATGGAGGTAGTGGTTGTTTGCTTTCTCGTGGTTTGGTTTTATTCTGTTTGTTTGTTTGCTCATTTGTTTGCTTGTTTGTTTTGACACAGGGTCTTTATATAACCCTGGCTAGCCTGGAACTCAGCTGTGTAGACCAGGCTGGCCTCAGCTCAGAGATCCTCCACTTGCTTTAGCCTCCCAAGTGCTGGCTAGGATTTGATGTTTTGGGGCGGGATCTCACTTTGTACCATCATAACTTGTGTGGCCATCATAAAACTTCCTGACTTGCCTTAAATTTATGGGCAGTGTTCCTGCTTCAGCCTCCTGAATACCTGTAGGCATGAGTCCCCATGCCTGACTAATACTATTTTTTAAACATAAGTGCTTTGAAAAGCCAGATCCTCTGCTTCTGTTGATGACTTTAGGCTGGTCGGTTCCCTTTGAGCTGTGGTTTCTGAGAACAGGGTTTGGCTCTTGCTGACCTCAGCAGAGACAGGATGGGTGCTGCTTCTCAGAGCCCCTGGGCCATCTGCTGGAAGCAGACAACCTCACAGTTTCTTGTCTTCCATCAGGTGAGGGTGGGGTTGATGGAGATGGAGATATCACCCGCCCAGAGAACATCAATGCGTTTCGGAATTTTGTCCTGGACAACACAGATCGCAAGGGCGTCCACTTTGTCATGGCGGATGGGGTAGGTGACTGCCTCTGTGAAGATGCTTTAAGGATGTTGTGAACTTAGGGGTTTGTTTTGTTTGCTGTGCTGGGAATTGAACCCTTGGCCTTGGGCATCCTCACTAAGTGCTCTGCTTTGGACCTCCCTCTTCCCCTCCCCTCACTGCCCTTGAAAAATGCTTTAGTTTCCCTCTTTAGCTGACCCAGTAAATGGTAACTCAATGTTCATATAGTAGGATACACATTTTTATTTATTTTATACATTTTCCTACAATTTTTGTAAAGATTCTCCTATTGTGAACACATTCGCTTGAGCTCACTTCGCTAACACAAAGGCCTCTAGTTGCTGAGGGACTGATGAAGTGTGGACCCCAGCTGTGGTCAGCTAGGCAGAACTGAATGGGAGCCACACTTGTCACTTGTCGGCTAGGTTGTTGCTGTTGGAGGCTCTCTTCAGGAGGCCCCTGAATCTCCCAAGCACTGACGGATACTTAAGCAGTAGCAGCAGCAGCACAGAATCCGTGGAGGCCCTTGGCTAGCTAATGTGACTTTTCAAGGGTCTACCTGAGCAGCTACTTGGGATGCAGAGAGAACCTACCACCACATAGTTCAGCGGAGGCCCTCTTATCCAGTAATCTCATGCCCCAGGGGAGCCCTCTCATGCGAGCCACTTGGGGAGAAAGGACAGACAGGATTCAATTGCTACAGGATCACATAGCTGGAGTTGAGAAGAGCCTTTGGAGTTCTTTGTGTGTGGAAGAAGGCAGAGTGTTAGAGGGACCTGTGAATGCCCTGGCTCCCTGAAGCCTGTACACAGTAGGGCAGCAGGTGGACAGCGTTAGGGAAGGCTAAGAGGAACGGACTGCACCTGTTGAACAGATGTGTGGGGTCTGCCAGTCTGTCTTTTCTGCCTTTGCTGCAGCAGACAGCAGGACTCAAGGATTTTCTGCTTTGGTAGCAGGAGGGCTAGCATGGCCTTCTGATTTATTTCTGTTACTTATTTTAAATGTTGACTGTATATGGTAATGTGTTGCACAAGGTATTTCCACACAAGTTTATATATATTGTACACTGAACATATTCCCACTCTCCCCCTCCCATCTCTATCTTTTCCTGTCTCTTATCTGTAAAATTTCTTTTTTTAGTCAATGTCTTCAAATAGCTGAGGCTGGCCTCAGACTTTCTGTAAGATAAAGTTGGCCTTGACTCCTGATCTCCAGCCTCTCCCTCCCAAGTGCTAGGATTCTAGGCATGTGCCACCAGGCCTGGCTCTGTTTTTGAATTCCTAATTAGCTCTAAAACAAACATGGATTTTGAGAAACATCTTTAAGTCTGGGAGACAAAGGTTAACATTCCTTTTATAGGACTGCATCAGTGAGATCTGGCTGATGAGGACAGCTTAACAAAAGCTAGCGTTCCTGTTCTCTGCTGTGCAGTCATAATGGGCAACATGGTCTGTCCTGAGTTTAGTGTGTCTATTCAGTCTGTTGTGTCGCTGATTTCCAGAACTTCTCATTTTGTAAACTGAAGCTGTACCCATTAAGACCAGTCCTCTCTTTTGTTGCCTGCCTCCTTTCCTTAGCTGGAAGCATGCTTCATGGCTGGCAGCCCTTTGCTGAAGGGAGATGCTCTGGGAATTGCAGCATGCCTTCTTGGAGCAAACTCTGGCCTGAGAGAGTGCCAGCTAGAAGAAGGGCTGCACAGCCAGGGCAGGGTGGTGGTTACTGTAGCTCAGGCTTGACCTTCCGAGGTCAGAGCATGGCAGAGCGCAGCAGAATGTTTACCTGTTTACTCCGCTCTTCTTAGGACTTAAACATTTTTCTGTCTCTTGGTTGACCAATGATAAAGCCAGTACATTGCCTCTCTTCTGCCTTACTTGTCCCTGGGTTCCCACATGGAATTCAAAGTTTTCTGGACCATTATTTGGAAAAGCAGACTGTGATTTAAGAGTTATAGAGCAGGAACTTGGCCGGAGTTGAGCAGTACTGACCACTTTACTCTGACAAAGAAAGATGGCGGCTCCTGGTGGGGTGGGGCAGAGGGGGCTGTGCTTCTCCGTCCTTACCGTCTCTCTGGGCTTGTGCTCGTGTTTCAGGGCTTCTCTGTGGAGGGCCAGGAAAACCTGCAGGAGATCCTGAGCAAGCAGCTCCTGCTGTGCCAGTTCCTCATGGCACTGTCTGTTGTCCGCACAGGTGATGTTTCCTTTCCAAGTCCCCTCCTCTCCAAGGGCCCACTGAGGCCCTACCTGTGTTTGATGAGAGCATGTACAGGGCTTGGTTAAGAAACCTTGTATCAGGTAGCTGGTGACCAGATGAAGACTACAGGGAGGGAAAGGCACGTGACCCGCAAAGCACTGTCTACAGCTGGCTGTCTCATAAATGACCTTGGGCTCGTTGTCTTTACTACCTGAGGTGACCTCCCCCATATCCTGAGGTGTCCTTCCCACATCCTGAGGTGACCTCCCCCAAGTCCTGTAGTAGCCACTGATTGCCCTGGGCATTTTGTCTCCAATCCAGGTGGCCACTTCGTCTGCAAAACCTTTGACCTCTTCACACCGTTCAGTGTGGGCCTCATTTACCTGCTGTACTGCTGCTTTGAACGCGTGTGTCTCTTCAAGCCTATCACCAGCAGGCCTGCCAACTCAGAGCGGTAAGACTTCCTGTTAGACAGCTTACAGAGAGCCGTCAGCCGTCAACCCTGTGCTTCTGTCTGGCATGAACTTTTAAACTGTTGAAAACTTTGACTTTGGAGGTATGATTCTCTGATAGAAGCCAGGGTCCTTGGTCTGAGTGGTCATCATTAGGTTGTTCAGACTGCCACCTCCACAGCTGTGTCCATCTCAGATGCTCATGCTGGTCCAGGAAGAGTGTGACTATTAATAGAAGGTATAGGCTGGCACTAGGCAAGGGTGCCAGTAAGGGGGTGGCCATACAGAGGTATGTTGGCAGCCAGGTGCCCACGGATGAGGTTAAGAGTAAACAAGGCCAATCCGAATTGTCAGGTAGCCTGTTAAAGTGCAGACTTTAGTGGAGACTTTGATCCATTACGCCTGTAACAGCCTCTCCAAGTCACGTCTGCTGGTACAGAACAATCGGGAATATCTTATAGATGGGCATATAGTCTCACATATAAGGAAAAGATTTTATATATTTTATTTTGAGAATAAAAATCCCTGGCTGGCCTGGAACTTACTACATAGACCAGGCTGGCCTGGAACATAAGATATTTGATTGCCTGTGCCTTCCAAAAAGAATTTAAAGCATATTGCCACCAATTACTATGAAAAGGAAGGACTTGAGGTAACATTTTTTTAAGTCACAGTACGTGTCGCCCTTTGAACTCAGGCTTAAGGTTGAATAGAAAGACTGTTTAGCTGTGACTCCAGCAGTGGAATGAGGGCGTGGGCTGGGAGAAGGCTCTCACTCCTTGGAATGACAGGCTATCTCCTGCAGGTATGTGGTGTGCAAAGGGCTGAAGGTGGGCATAGATGATGTCCGGGAGTACCTCTTCTCCGTGAATATTAAACTCAACCAGCTTCGGAACACTGAGTCTGATGTCAACCTGGTGGTTCCCTTGATGGTGATCAAAGGAGACCATGAATTTAATGACTACATGATACGGTCTAATGAGAGGTAAGCCACCTGGCTGTCTGCTGGTACTGCTAGGTTGGTCAGGATGCCTAGAGACGAGAATGCAGGACCTGCTGTATCTTGCAACATTCTGTTGTCTGGGTTTGCTCTGCTGGCTCTGTGACATTCTAGGACTTTGGGCTACTTTTTGGCTATCTGTTCTATTAGTGTGTCTTGTTGCAAGGAGGCGGGTAGATCTCGGGCTCCACAGTCCTGTCCTCAGCCCGTGGACCGGAGGCAGGGGCATTCCTTAGTAAACAGAGCTTACAAGGTTGGTGCCTTGTGGAGATCACCCTTGCTTGAGGCCTGCGGTGAGTTGGGGGCTAGTACAGTGCTTTGTCAGTGCAGGGGTGCTTCAGTGGGAGTGGAAAGCTATGCTTTTTCCTTTATCTGACCCCCTCCCCACCCCGGTCCATTCTCACCCAGGGCTGGAGTTACATGCAGGGGTGAGCCATCCCACATGGATGCTGGGGACCAGACCCATTGTTCTCTGCAAGAGCAGTGTGGTTTTTCAAGACAAGGTTTCTCTTTGTAGTCCTGGCTATCCTAGAACTTGTTCTATGGACCAGGTTGGCCTCAAACTCAAGAGATTTACATGCTTCTGCCTCCCAAGTACTAGGATTAAAGGTACATGTGCCACCCCACCTGGCCACTGTAGTGCACATTCTTAACTGGTTAGTCATCTCTGGCTATTTCTCTAAAGACTGTTTTTTAAGTGTTAGCTTTTTGTTTTTTTAAAATAAATACTGAGTTAAAGAGCTGTCCATATATTTTGGACATTAATCTCTTACTAGACTTGAATATGAAATACTATTTCCTGGTCTGTATTTTCTTTGCACTGTATTATGTCCTTGGCACAGAAGTTTGTAACATCAGTGTGGCCAGGCTTACTCATTTTTCTTATTATTGTACTTCTAGTGTGAGGCTTTTCCCTGTGTTTTCTTGTAAATTTCATAAGTTTAGCCCATGTGTTGAGATATTTCATTTTTAATTATTTTTTGGATATGGCATTAATTAATTGTTTTCAGATCTTCCAGACTGTCCTTTCTCTAGTAAATGGTTTTGGCACACTTTCCAAACCCTTTTGCTACTTATTAGCAATGCTAATAAACAGTAGTAAATGAGTATTTATTTCTAGGCTTTCTATCTTGTTCCAGTGGCATGTCATCTGTGAAGTGAGATAATTTTACTTCCTTTCCAGGTTGGCTATCTCAAACTTCAAAATTTTGATAATGAAATCCAATTAGGCCTTCTCCCCCCCCCCTTCTTTTCTTGGTGAATAATTCATTTTCTCTCCAAAAAGTCTTAGTTTGCATGCTCTGTGTAGCTTTGGCTGATTAGAACTTGCTATCCTCCTGCCTCTGTGATCATCCTGAGTGCTAGGATCACAGTGTCTTATCTTTCCTTGGTGTTTCCCAACACACTGACTCTTCCAAATGTTCCAACTTCCCTCCTGGAGCACCAAGTTTCTATTTGCAATCATTCCATTTCAGCCTACAGACTTTATTATAGAGACGCTCTGTTTGGCTTTTGTTTATTTAAAAATGCATTTCTTAGACATCAAGGTGTGTACCAGTAATCCCACCACTCAGAAGGCAGAGGCAAGGGGATCTCTGCACTTTCCAGGACAGGCAGGGCTACATATTGAGACCCTATTTCAAAACAACAGATAAAATACCACAACAAAAGCACGTCTTTTATTTTTGAGGAACATTTGAATTGGGTATGGAATTTTTCTTTTACCACTTTAAAGATATACCATTCCACACTTCTTCCCTTTTTTCTGATGGGAAGCTCAGGTTTTTTAAAATATTTCTTTTCTTTCCTTTTTGTTTCTTATGTGTCTGTGCATGAGTGCCATTGTCATAGAAGCCAGAGGCATTGGAACCCCCCTCCCCCCCACAAGCTGTAGTTCCTGTGGTTGTGAGCCATTTGAGGTGGGTGCTCTTAACTACTGAGTCACTCCAGCTCCCACCATTGTCTTGTCATTCTTGTATATCACGTGTCATTTCCTCTAGTTGTTTTCAAGAAGTCAGAGGTTGATTGACATCAGTTGCTCTTCCCCTTACATATTGAGGGGAGGGTCTCTCATTTGACCCTAGAGTTCACCAAACTCATCTAGTCTAGCTAGCTGGCTTGTTCCAGGGATCCCACCTCCACTTCCAGAGTGCTGAGATTACAGGTGAGTGGCCAGTGCTTGCAGCATTTATTCCGGTGTTGGGGAGGGGCTCCGTTGTTGCTTAGTCAGTCCTTTAAGGGTAGATGAGAACCTTCTTTTCAGCAAGACTCTACCCTGAGTGTTTCCTGGGTTGCTCCACTCTGTTCTGCTCTGTCTTTGGGCCCCAGGTAACCGCTGGATGGGCTCACTTAACTCATCAGTGAGTCTCTGCACTGCTACACTTCTCTGCTGATGTCAATGTGTGGTTTGTGTTTTCCTAGCTACTGCAGCCTGCAGATCAAAGCTCTGGCCAAGATCCATGCGTTTGTACAGGACACGTGAGTGCTGCATAGTCTGCATGTTCACTGGTCTCAGTGCGGAGGCGGGGCTGCCTTTTCTCTCCCAGCAGCTCTTTCTCTTCTCTTTTCTTTTTTTCTTATTCTTTTGGGTTTTTTGTTTTGTTTTGAGTCATATTTTCTCTGTGTAGCTCTGTCTTCATACTCAGATCATCTGCCTGCCTCTGCTACCTGAGCACTGGCATTAAAGGCATGTGCCAGCACTGCCCGGCCCAGTGACAGACTGTCTGATTTAAAAGCCATTCTTGTGGGTTCATTTTGCCTTGTGGAATATCAGCATAGTGACAGAGATCTTTGAGAACAAAGGAGAAATCAGAATGTGCTGGTGGGTGGAGGGAAGGGCGTGTATAGGGGATGCTGGCTACAGTCCGTGGGATTGTCGCTGGTGTACTTCCTTAGGTCCCAGAAGGCTCTGCTTTTGTTCCCCAGGACCCTGAGTGAGCCTAGGCAGGCAGAGATCCGGAAGGAGTGCCTCCAGCTGTGGGAGGTAAGCAGCCCCTTGCCACTCCAGGCCAGGAAGCCGGAGTTAAGCAAGGATTGTGACCTAGTTCCCCACCCCCAACCTGAAGGGTGCCCAGCTCCTTGGCATGCTACAACTCTCCTTGGCTCTCCGGGCAGCTTGGCCAGCAGCTAGGTCAGAGAGCACAGGTTCTGGGTAGGCTGCATGTTACCTTGATGGCCCCATATAGTGAGACATGGAGAAGAAAGGATTGGACAGGGAGTGAACACTGTACCTCAGCTCCCTTGCCAGGCATTTGCTTGCATGCCGTTTCTTCTTCCCTAGCCTGAGTCCATGTCCTCTCACAGTGTGTCCACAAGGGACTTAAAAAACCGAAGCCAGAGCTGGAGAGGTGGTTCAGCAGCTAAGAGCACTGGCTGCTCTTCCAGAGGACCCAAGTTTGTTCTGCAGCACCCACATGCTGGCTCTCAACTGCCTGTAACCCCAGGTCCAGGCGCTCTGATGCCCTCTTCTGGCCTTGGCAGGCACCAGGCAGCCACACATGTGGCACACAGACACTCGGGGCAGGCACCAGGCACACACACACACTTACAAAGCCCTTTGCTATGTCCTTCCAGATTCCAGACCGGGCTCGAGTTGCTCCTTCCCCTACAGACCCAAAATTCAAGTTTTTTGAACTAATCAAGGTAAGTCTGATTCATATGGCAACACCTGAGAGGCCTTTTTTCTAGGTGGACAGTGTTACCCTGGCTTCTGTAAGGACTGAGAAGGCATCAGCCTCGGAACTAAAGGGGTGGTCTAGTCTCCCCAGTGAGCTGTAGAATGTAGGGTTTCCTAAGAGCTCCTCGGGCCGGCAACAGCATTCTGCTTCCAAAGGGTGTGCTGGCTGCTGGGGTCCAGCCCAGCCATTGACAGGGTGGCCCGAGAGGAGATAAGGAGTGTCAAGGGAGGAGTCAGGTGTTGTGGTCAGGGGAATCTCACAGCACTGACTGACTAGCAATCAGGTTGCTTTCTTATTTATACAGGTTTCACAGAGCAAAGGCAGACTAATGATTATCCAAGAAGTACAGATTAGATCAATTTGTCTATGGACATGTGTCTGGGGTTACAAGGTGTCAGTCACAATCAGAAAGTATAAATAGAACAGATTTTGTTCTTATTATCACCCCTATAACTCCCAATTCAAAGAATCTAAAGGCTGTCTTCTCCAAAGCAAGCATGTTCATTATATGACAGCTTGATTTTAGGTTAGCAGTGTTTGGAGTTTTACAGCGTTCCAGACAAACAGAATATCTTAACTGCTCTTTTTATGAATAGCAGATACTGATACCTAACTCCTTTCATCATCTACGCAATTAAATAGGAAATAGTTATTTTAGTCAGTCTATCTTATTTACTAAGCTCTGTGTGATCCTGTATCTTTAAATTACATTTTCAGAGACTTCCAAGCGTATTGTCAAGAGAGGCTTTGAATTTGTTACCTGTTCTCCTGGCTAGTCAGTTTGTCAACCATCTCTAAATTTACCCTGCACCAATTATACTGTTGGAGTTTGCTTAGGCTTATAAAGATATTAGCATTTTAGTGCTTATCCTGTTCTCCAGGACATAAGGAACATTTCCAAATAGGGCCAGATAGTTATTTTCCTAAAAGCAGAGGGATAATAAGTTTAGGACTTTCCTAAAAAAAACTTAGACATGATTTTCTTGGGAAAAGACATAAATCATAATGCAGAAAAGGTCCCCAACAGTGTCACATGCAGAGACTGAAACCTAAAAGTGAGAGAACAGCAGTGATCCCAGCACTCAGCTCAGCGCCACTGGAGTGTCCAACAGCTGTGCTGGCCTCATGGCTTCTGCTGTTTTTAGTGGATATGGCTGTGTCAGCTGGCCTATGTTCTTCAAAATGCAGGGTCATAAGGGATTTGTCTACAGGGTAGCTAGGGATTGTGGGAGGATGAGGCAGGGGAACTGTGAAGGAGCCACATTGGGTCTGGCCTGAACCATCTTCTCCATCCTGTGTTTGGTGAGCTAGTCAGAGTTCCTCTGCCATCAGCCTCCAACTTTCCCAGGGCATCACTTCAGTCTGGCCTACTTATGGTCATTGTGTTGGGTTTGTGGAGGTCAAAGACTAGAGATTCAAAATCTTTCTAAATGGGGTGGAGAAATTACATCTCTGCTCTCAGGCCAACTGCTAGAGAATCCTTGCTTCCCATGTCACTGAATATGTGGCTACTCTATTCTGGTGACATTCCCAAGTTTCTCCTAATAGGGCCTAAAGGAATACTTTAAGTGGATGGAAATAGATATTGTTTAGTGACTGGTTAGGTGGAGAAGTGGGTGCAGGGGAGCCTGCTTCTGAGAGCAGGTGACTCCTGCCCCTCACCTCTGCCAGTCTGCCACTGCAGTATTTTCTTCGATCCATGCCGCAGGACACTGACATCAACATCTTTAGCTACAAGCCCACACTGCTAACTGCCAAAACCCTGGAGAAGATCCGTCCTGTGTTGGAGTATCGTTGCATGGTGTCTGGCAGCGAGCAGAAATTCCTCCTGGGCTTGGGGGTAAGTCGGCAACTGGCCTCCCATTGGCTTGGGGTGGTGGCAATGCCCTCTGTCTATAGATGTAGACAGCTTCTAGCCACATGATGTACTCATTCTGTTGGCGTCCAAGAGAAGGGCTTCCTGGAAACCTTCCTTTCTTGCCCGGAGCTGACTAAGTATGATTCACTCACTTATGCTTTTGTTGCCTTGTGAATTTTTCCCACTGCCTAACCCTGCCTGACTGAAGGAAAGATTGCTTTTCTTGAGATGCAGAGCCAATAGGTCACCTGGCTGATCCTGGATGGCCAGGTTTCTGCAATCCCACCCCTGCCAGGAAGACGTCCCTTTTCCTCTTCTGGGCCATGGAGGGAGGATGGGCCTGTTAGCTTCTGTCTTCCTTGACTAGGCAGCCTTAGCACTCTCCTACCCTGCATCCTGCCATGAAGTTGATTTTTCCCCAGTTACTTGTGTCTACCCTTTGTCTTCTCCTTTTGTTTTCTCTTGGTCCTATAATCTTAACCCCCCACATGCACATCAAATTAGATGAAGGTCTTTTGCCAGGTGAAGGCAGACAATTGTCATAAAACTCATCCTTTGAGAACAGAGCCTCCCATTCCTTAGTCTCCATGCTCTCCCTCCCTTCTGTCTGCAGAAGTCCCAGATCTACACTTGGGATGGCCGCCAGTCAGACCGTTGGGTAAAGCTGGACCTGAAGACAGAGCTGCCCCGGGACACACTGCTCTGTGTGGAAATTGTGCATGAACTGAAAGGGGAGGTCAGAAGGGTTTCTGTTCGCAGATGGCCCTGAGGCACGAGGATTGGGGTCCTGTGGAGACTAGCCTTTCACCTTTGTTTTCATGGTGTGGTAGAATAATTTCCTCTAATACTGTTGCCTTGTACTGTGGGGGAAGGGACAGATTCAGAAAATCTGTCTTCAGTCCTTTGATCCTACTAGGTGTTTTTAGTAGCCAATTTAGTTCATAACTAGGAATCCCTTAGGAAAGAAGAGACCTGTCATTTTTGGGGAGCTTTGAGTTATTATAGGGTAGGTATGGCATTCAGAACACTCCAGGTGAACAGGCCACAGTGGGAAGCTAGCTTTGGCTGGAGCAAGCATGGTGGCTGTGTGACTGGATTTGAGGCTCCTGCGGGCCCCCCTCCCTAAAGCCCAAGCTAGCCTGTGCTCAGGACCAGTTGGCAGGGAAGCTAGATGCAACCTTTCCCCAGCTTAGCATGGCACAGTAGGCCAAGGGCTAGTGCTGCACAGCAGACAGCATGCTTCTTGTTGTAGGGGAAGGCCCAGCGGAAGATCAGTGCAATCCACATCCTTGATGTCCTGGTGCTGAATGGCAGCGACGTCCGAGAGCAGCACTTCAACCAGCGGTGTGCCTGGGCCCTGGGGCAGGGAGGGCAGGACTGCTGGTGTGTCCACACCAGGCTGGGCCCAAAGGCAGGAGGAAAGACCAGTTGGCCTTGCAGCTGAGCTGAGCACCTTAGTTTCCAGATTCTAGCACGTTGCACCATGCCACAGTTGCTTATTGAGGTCATTTTTGTTTAAAGATTGAACAAGGGTAATCTTGTTTGACGAGGGAGGGTTTCTTCTAAAAATCATGACCAGAGTGTGGGTAGTCACAGTTTAGTATACTTGGGCTAGAGTGACAGAACATGTGTGTACTGTAACAACACCTCAAGTCCTCATGAAGATGGCTGAATACAGTGGAAGGACACCTTAGGAAAACCCGAGGTCAGAATCCAGACAACAGATTGGGCTCTGGGGGACATGAATGCTGCCACTTGGATGGTTGGTGTAGGTCTGGACCCTCTCATCTATCTGGTGGAAATGCTTTAGCACAGGTGATGTCCCTGGCTTGCCTCTAAGGATTATGTTTGGATTATAGAATTCAGCTTGCTGAGAAATTTGTGAAAGCAGTTTCTAAGCCCAGTCGGCCAGACATGAATCCTATCAGGTAAGTATGTCATTCTCCTCCAGAGCCCTTGGGTTGTAGCTTTCTGTTGCTTACCTCTCCTGTCCTATGCGCCATGACAGGGTTCAGTGGCAGGATGGGTAAGGTTTCCTAATTTGAGCTACCCATTTACATTAGTCAGTGTCCTTAGCTGACTGCATGGAGTGGGGATTTGACTGAGACGGTGCTCGAGGAGAAAGAGGGCCCTGTCAACAGTAAGCGTAAGAGGGTAGATGGAGCAGACTGCCTTCTCCAGGTCAGAGGCTGTGGGCACCAGAGGGGACAGCACATACTCCTGTGTTAGCAGAGAAGTATTGGCAATGCTCACCAGTAAGCCTAGAATTGAGGAGGCAGAGCAGCGTCTCAGTGAGCTTAGCCTGGGTAGTGTGATGTCCTGTCTGCTGGTTTCAACAGGCAGCTTACCCAGGAGCAGTTCCCAAGGCAGGTTTGGTGCCCCCAGATATGGAGGGCTGGACCTCAAACTAGAGCCCTACACCCTTTATAGGGTCTGTGCCTGCAAGAATAAAGAGTTTGAGAGCTATTTAGAATTAAGCTATGGGAAGATCTAACATCTATGTAGACAGCCAGGACTTGTGACCTGTAGTGTCAGTGAAAGGTACTTGAGGATAAGGGTATGTTAGAGAAATGTGCTGGCAATGTCTTTCCTCTCTTAAGCCCCTCCTCAGGACTTCCTGCTGAATCCCAGCTACGGGTGCAGTGCCAGGGCTTGTGTGGTAGCTCTGAAACCTAGGCCGGCTATAGGACAGTAATGTCACAGGCTCAGCAGCCTCATTTTTGTGGGCTGTTGGTTGTAGGGAGGGTCTGAGGACAAGGGCAGGTCTAGGACGTCCCTATACCGTTCACAAGCATATCCCAGGAAGCTCTGTCACCTATTCTACTTACAGGGTGAAGGAGGTGTACCGGTTAGAAGAGATGGAGAAGATTTTTGTCAGGTGAGTAACTTATATGCTTTAGATTGGTGGTGGGACATATAGCTGAGTCAAGACATTTTATCTGCAGGGTGGGTGGTAGAGCTGGCCCTGGCACTACTTACCACACACTTACACACCCTCTCACTGATATGCTGGTGAATCCCAGCTGTGAGCTAGCTCAGCACCTATCAGGAAGGAAGCAAGGTAACTTTATGTCAGGCAGAAATATGGGCAAAATTAATGCTAGAATAGTTAAGATTGTCCTCGCAAGAAACAGAGGTGATGCAAGCTGCTTGAAACCCTAAATCCCAACTCACAGACTACGCCCGGAGTGGGCAGAGGGCACATATGTGTGTTATAAACCTTCGGTGTGCCTACCACATTCAGCAAATGAGTCCCACTGTGAGAGAGCTCCCAGGTAGTCCTCTGACAACCAAGTGGCGCTCCTGGTTTCTGAATCCCTGGTTGGTATGGATGAGAGGCAGCACCTCCGTGCCTGCTGCTTGACTGGAGCGCAGAGAGAGCCTGGCTCTACACTTGGCTCTGTCACCAGCGGTCCTTAGTACGGCTCAGGGCAGTGCTTAAGTTTCCTCTGTCAAGCCAGGATAGAACGTTAACACCACTGTGAATTTCCTGGAGACTAACATTAGCATGCCCAACTCTGTCCCTTGTGCATGTGCTTCCTGGGTGCTCATGCATTGGGGAACCAGGTTAGAAATGAAGCTCATCAAAGGCTCTGGTGGCACGCCAAAGCTCAGCTACACAGGACGGGACGACCGGCACTTTGTCCCCACAGGCGTCTACATTGTCAGGACTGTAAATGGTAGGTACTGCATGACTGTTCCCTGCCCCTTACTCAGCAAAAGTGACTTGACTCAGACTTCCTTGTTGAGGTGGACAGCAGTCAGCTGTCAATTTCTGAGATACCTGTTAGAACCATCTCCAAACAGGGCCTGTTCTGACCTTGGGCTAGGGGCGGGGAGAGATGAAATTGTAGCTGCTCACATGGTGTTCTCAGCAGGCAAGCATGGCCCCTCCACTGTGTACTCCTGTAGGCTAGAGATGCCACCTTTGTGGTGGAGAGCACCAGGATAGGCCTTAGGGAAGTTATAGTCTGCCATCCTCTTGAGCCATTTAGGCTTGGCCATTGGAAACGGGAGGGAATAAGCAGGGGAAGGAAGGATGGGCAGCCTCGGCCAGGGCCAAACCCATCCCCATCCCCATGGGTACTGTCCTGAGGCCTGCCCTCTTTCTTCTCCCTTAGAGCCATGGACCATGGGAATCAGCAAGAGCAGCAAGAGGAAGTTCTTCTTCAATAAGAAAACCCAGAAGTCCTTCTATAATCTCCCTACGGAATCCATTGCCCCCTTTCAGTAAGTAGCCCTCCATTGGCTTAAAACCCATCCCTGCCCTGTGGAAAGAGGCTGCCTCAAGTATGGACCTGATTCACCCAGAGCCTGGGTAGAGAGCTGACTGGCTGGGTGGTGGAGGGGGACCTGCCAGAGAGTTTGGAGGAACCTGTTGCAGGAAGCTTGCCCCTTAAGACTCAAGGTCCTAGGTATTCCTCCTCAAGACATGTTGGTCAGGCTGCTGGACAAGAGCCTCTAAGGCAGCCCCAACAGGGCCTCAAATTAGTCACTGGCACTTGTTTCTGTAGCTGGATAATACTGACCTTAGTGGAACAGGTGAGCTAGGAACACCAGTAGTAGTCTAGCTGGATGCAGGTTGTGGCAGCAAAGGCATGGGAGGAGCTGGGGCCTACTGGGTGGAACTTCAGATGCCAGAGGGGTATCTCTCAACTTGAGGCATTGACAGAAGCCAGTGTAAAAGCACCCAGCCAGGGACATGCTAGTGATCTCTTGGTCCTGCACCACCAAGGTACAGCAGTCTAATGGTTCCCTCCCCGACCCCTTTGTAGTACCTGCTACTACAGCCGGCTCTTCTGGGAGTGGGGAGATGGCTTCCATATGCGTGACTCCCAGAAGCCCCAGGATCCAGACAAGCTGTCCAAGGAGGACGTCCTTTCCTTCATCCAGAGTCACAATCCTATAGGCCCTTAGGGTTTCCACCTGATGAATGTCCTGTCATTCTTAAGGCAGGGCCCAGTGTCTGACTCCTTCTGCCTCTTGGAGAGGAACTGGGACTGTTCTCCCTGGTCATAAGGGAGATGGGCTCTTCCCCATTCCCAAGGAGCTCTGTTGGGCCTTAGGATGCATCCTGTGGAACTCTGCTGCCTGAGAACTGACACCACCAGGAGTCAGCCTTAAAAGCAGCGGCTCAAGGGCAGGTCAGTGCTTAGGACTTGCCAGAGTGGTAGACTTTGGGCTCAGCCATTCCCTCTGGAATTTGTAGACTCAGTGTTCTGAGTTCCATTTACTGCCCCCAAGAGCAGTCAGGTCCTTGTTTTGCCCAATCTCCACTAGACCAGCCAAATGTGGAGGCCCTCCCTCATCATGCGCTGGCCAGGAGCAGCTGTCGTACCAATCAGAGTTGTTTCTTGTGGTCTTTCCCCACCCTAATCCTGGAGTTTGTCCTGGCAGGAGTGCGGACCCAGTATCAAACATCAGAGGTTTGGGCACTGGGTGTAACTGCTCCTTGAGTTCCCACCTCATGTGTTCTAAGCACTCTAGGAGAGGAGCAGCCTAAAAACCTGCCCTTTTCTGTTCCTCTCAGTAACAGAAAGTTACACTAGCAGTCCAGGCCACCTGAAGCCCTTGGCAGAGTTCTGAGCTAGTGGTGGCTCCAGCTGCCCCTTCCCTTCACTGGAGGAACAGACCCATCTGCTTTGATTTGTCTATAGTCAGTCACTCCATTTCCTGTCTCTGTAAGAGGGAGGAATGGCAGCAGCTTTGGGTTGGGGAGGGTACCTGTGGTTGTTTCTAATGGGAAATCTCTTTCAAGAGATGTTCATGCAGGCTCCCTAGGGCCCCATGCCAGTGCCAGACTGGTTTCCATGGAGATAGGGCACTGAGGCACCTGTGAGGTTGGAATTGACTCCACCATGGGAGGTCCCTTCCACCAGCCCCCAACCCTTAAGCCAGCAGCAAGTGCTAGGACGCCATATTTCCACCCAATTCTGGGTCTATCAGTGTCTTACAGAATCGTGGATCATTAAACATATTTTTACCTGTTGTGTGGCTCTGGGCTGGCTGCTGTTGTCCACAGTGCTGTGTGGTTGAGGAAGGGGAGTTTGTGGAATGAAGCAAGCCTCTCTAGCTCCTGAGACTGCTGCCTGCTAGACAGGGAGCCCAAAGGCATGAAGGTGCAGTTCCTGTTTAAAGCAGGACTGAGGGGTGAGTGAGCCCACCACCCTAGGAGAGTGGGGAGGCACATTCCTTCTCTTGCATAAACACACAGCTCACTGCATGGCAGTCCAGGATCAGTCTGTGTGACCAACATAGTAGAGGCTTCAGCCCAGTTACTGTCACTAGACAAGGGCTAGGAGAAAGGGTCTTCTGCTGACTCTGACACATTGACACGGTCTGTACTGAGGGTGCCGGTGCAGGGAGCTCCAGGTGAGAATCCCCTCAGCAGCCCATCACTTGCCCATCCATTGGTGGACCGCCTCCAGCAGACTGTGTCACAGCCTGTTTGCACTAGACGGGCTCTTGAGTGCCACTTGCTGCACTCGCAGCGAGTGTTCTTCTCCCTTAGGGCCCTCTACTGTGAGTGGAGCTAGGGTAGAATCCATCAGCTACTCCTGACTGGCCACCGCCGCCTCAGTCTCAGTCCCATCATATTCACTGGCTCTTGTCACCATGTCAGTCTGGCTATTGCCATAGATAGCTCTTGTTGGCCTCCCTGGCCCTGCCTGTCTCTGAAGAGATCATTCTGCACTCCCCTGGAGCCTCCACTCCAAGCCACCTTTTCCCATGCATGCTACACTCTTCACTGGTAATCACAAGTAATCCCAGGGCAGTCTCGAGCTGCACGGCTCCTCCCTTCTGAATTGTACATGAGACTTTTGGAACATCCCTTCATCTTTGAGACAAGAGTGCCTCCCTTACTAACCCTCACCTAGTGAGCAGGAAATGTTTACTCACCGGACAGCAGAGCCTGGGGCTCTTTATTGCCCCTCTACTAAGCAATAAGGAGGAAGCAGTACCACGCCCTTCTGCTACAGCTGCTGAACAACCACAGGGAAAGGCCCCTCCTCGGTCATGAGCTTGAAAGGCCAACCAGTCTCTGGATGGGAGAGGAAGGGAACCTGCGTGGCTGAAGATGGTTGACTCACATGGTCCAGTAAGCATAGAGCAGGGCGAAGACTGTGAAGATGGCCACCGAGAGGAGCATGTTCTTCCGGTTCTCTTGTCGAAGCACCTTTAACTCCTTCTCTGGGAGGAAAAAAATGGGAACAAAACAGAATACTGAGGCCCACCTAGCTGCATCTGCTTCCCAGAATGGACATTCTGATGAAAAGTCATGTCTCCTTCCAGCCACTGTCACACCCCAAAACATGGCCCTGTCCTCCATCTTCCCAGACCCTCGTAATCCTTTAGCTAGACCTAGACTTAAGTGCAGGCCTGACCTGCTCAACCACTTGTCTGTGAGCACAGGGCAGTGTGTGTGAGCCCATCCCTGACGGCCGCTGCCTGCTTGGGCTCCCACAGCCGCATGCCTGCTGCCTGAAGGTACACTAGACAGCATCCGATATTCTTCAGGGACATTCCTACCTAATCACCACTGTGTACAGGTTCTACCTTGCAAAGGCTAAACCGATGTCCTGGCCACCACTGCAGTGGACTAAGGGGACTGCTGCTGGCTTTGGGCTAAGTAGAGATGGGATGGGACACATCTGCAGACCCAGGGCAAAGGGGACTAGGCTCTACCTGGCTCTGCTTCCAGCACCCAGAAGGTGGCAGCATTGCTTCACCCACAGAATGCTTCTTCCCCCCTCCTCCCCCAAGGAAGGACCATCCTCTACCACGCCCAGTCTAAGGTTGTTCTGGTGGGGTGGGATGTGAGATGCAGAATCTAGTGTCTATGGACATGGCCTTTCTTCTGGACATGGCCCAGACATCCCAAAGAATACAGACCTCTTACTAATATTTCCTCCTTTGGACAAAAAACAAAACAAAACAACCAAAAACCAAAAAAAAACATTTTCTTCCCAGGTACCAGGAGCAGGCTGGCAACAGGAGGGAACTTTCTTACCATACTTGGAGGCTTTGTTCATGAGGGTGTTTTTCTCTTTCTCCAGAGACCTCCTGTGGGGAAGGAGTTTATGGTTCAGACCAGTTTTTCCTGTCTTAATCAGAGAGGCAGTAATTCTTACCTGCTTTGAATAAGGAAGTTATAAACTAGGGTCTTAAGGCATAGGAGCTGAAGCTCAAAAGGTAGGGATCATCTGCCTTGGCTCAGAGGGTTGTGACTGGAGAGAGGTATTACCTGTCCTCAGGACTCAGCTCTGCCCTGCAGAGCTGGACGGTCAAGGCCTCCAGGTCCTTCCGACACTGAGACAGCTTTTCCTCTAGCCCGTCAATCTGAAAGCAAGAAAGGCAGAGTTCCACAGCATTCCTGACACTGACACTTCAGAGGGATTCACCTCCAGGTCCCCCACCCTGCCTGTGCACCCTGTCTGTACTGGGCAGCACTCAGCTTTGCTGTTGACAGAGTGCTTCAAGCTGAACTGCCAGGCTGAGTCCTGGGTAACAGCTGTGACTGTCGCCTGCTCTGACCCTCCAAACCAGGGACAGGTTGACAGTGAAGCAGAACCCCAGGTCTGATGTGTCTGGCAAGAGCAGGACCCCAGTTGTTTCCATCAGAGCCTGGCATCCTGTAGCACTTGCCCTATAGTGTACTCAAGGGAAAAAGCACTGCAGAGCCAGTACCCGGTGCCAAGCGCTCCCTCCACGTGGGGCGGGAGGGGTTAATGTCAAGGTGCTTCCTTGTAGATATCCTAACAGTGCAGTTTGTGTTGTCACTAGACATTTTCCTGAGAATCAATAAAAATTGGCAAAACAATGCAACTTAAAACCACTCCTATTTCTCTCTGAGGTGGCTCTTGGGCAGGAATGTTGCCTGTCACCAAGGTCATCAAAATTCATTGGCAAAGTAGCTAAGCTCCTGAAAGCTGGCGATCCGCCAGACGTCCCTTCTCCTGTGTACTTTGTCAGTTCAGAACTGTGATCCTAGAGAAAATACCCAAGATGTGAGGAAATGGTTTGTAAAGTGCCAGGCAGGACTATCCACAGTGTCCGTGTCCTGCACATGGTCTTCACCAGCTCTCCAGGTGTCTACAGTGGGCTCTGGCTAGGTGTGTTGAAGGCGCCTTGGGTCCTTGTAACACTCTTTTTCCATCTCTGATTTCATCCACCCTAACGACATCCCCAGGAGAGACAGCAAGTGGAAGGAAAGGGTTCCCCAGATGGGATCTTTTCTCTGAGGAGTCCCAGGCCTGCTCCCTATTGGAGCTACCCCTGGAGGAATGTTCCCTCTTAAGCGGGCAGCTCAGAGTCAGGGGCCAGGCCACTGGTCAGGGGCTGTGAATCAGGAAAGTTAAGTCCCTGGGCCTCTGCCTTCTTCCCTGGCCAATAGCCATCTCAGACAACCCTGGGTCAGCTACTTTGGTGAGTCCAAAAAAGATGAACTCCTTTTGAGGGGCTGCAGTGGAGTCAGGAGGGCTCCACGGGCGGGAATAGCCTGCAGTGTCCAGGCTACCACATGGGCAACTGGACTGTTTTTCTGCTGATGAATACCAGCCCCAGTCAGTAGACTGGGTAGTCCCCAGAGAGGTCATAAGCCTTCTTTGAACTGCACTGTAGGGAGGTGAACACAGGAGCGCCAGGCTTGGGGACAACAGTCTGATATAGGTACTTCTGGCCACCATGACTGCCTGGCCCCAAGAATGCTTCAGTTCTCAGCTTCTTCGGCCACCTGCCACCCAGAAGGCCTGGTCTGTAGTCTTCCTATTTGTGGCTGGAGTGAGTGGCACCTCGGTGTGGAGGGACTGAAGGGCTGGGGACAAACTGTCAGGAGTTTATGCTACTGACTTCTGAAAACCCTGGGCTAAAACAAGAAACCAGCTGTGCTTGCACACGGCTAATGCAGCCTGCTCCAGATGTCTAGACCAGGTTCGGTTCTCCCTGATGCTCTTTGGGCAGGGCCTGGGGAGGGATCAGGTTAAGGATTTCCATCCCTGAATGCCTCTGGAAGGTGCCCAGGTGCCCAAACAAGTGGTAATTGCCCCAGCAAGGCCAGGCACGCGTGCTGAGCAGTCCTACAGCAGAGGCTGTGGCCAAGCTCTTCTGCCGTTGTGCTCTGGACAGGGCCTGAGGGGCTGGCAGGCAGGGGCCTTTATCTGAACAAGCCCAGTTTATTAGCAGTTACACTGAATATCCCCACTTTCATTTGCCACTTTTTAATGAAGCTTAAATGGGCGAACACAAATCAAGGTTTTAGGGACTCAGTTCTGACCTCCCTCTATGAATATTTATGTGCTGCTGACAGTCCTGATTCCCTTCTAAATAGTAAGTTCTCTTTACAACTGCCTGGGGGCTGGGGGCTGAGCCTGAAGGAGGCTTTTTAGCAAGCAGCAGATTCATCCTTAGAAAGGGTCTAGACAGCCGGGCGTGGTGGCTCACGCCTGTAATCCCAGCACTTGAGAGGCAGAGGCAGGTGGATTTCTGAGTTCGAGGCCAGCCTGCTCTACAGAGTGAGTTCAAACCCTGTCTCAAAAAGCAAAAAACAAACAAAAAAAGAAAGGGTCTAGAGAGCAGAGTCAGAAACTGTAGCAATGGGGTAGAGCCCAGGAAGCAGCCTGTGAGGCAGGAAGGGATGGTCCTAATGCTGATTTTGGATGTGACTGGGGGCCACAGAGGTGGCTGCAGAACAGACTTGACACAAAAGGCAGGTCAAAGGGCAAGAAAAGACCGGAAAATGGACCTTACAGAAAGAGGGGACTTTCAAGAATTTTCAGTTGGCTCTCTTACACACTATGCTGAACACTACTAACTGCTGCTGGTTTTGAAGTCCTTGGGTCCCTCTCTTACTCCCCTTAGGCCAAAGGAAGCTAGGCCCAGCAGACATGAGCTTTAGGGTCAGAATAAGGAGACAGATCTCAGGAAGGTTCTAGAAGAGTAGGGTCAGGGCTGGGTCAGCAGTTGGACTGAAAGCTGGAAGCTTAAAAATGGGATATCATGAGGTGCAGTACAGGTCTCCAGCTGTAACTGGTCACTTGTCATTTGTGAATGAATGTCAGGCTCCTTAAGCCTGTCTGTGCCTCAGGCAACAGACTTCTCAGAGATGTGAGGGTAAGGATGAGCTTGGGAGAGCACTTCACACAGGTGGAGTTTAGTGCCAGCTGCTGTTAAAAGAATGGCACTCACTGGCTCTGGGGCGAGAGGACGACTGTGAGGGCAGTGGGGTCAAGGGTGGCAGGGGAGCCCTGCTGCTATGGGCAGGCAGCAGTGGGAGGGAGCCTCTTGGGCAGAAGCTGGCTGTCCTTTGACTACAGAGGGGCAGTGGGGACAGCAGGGCCTCCACCCTGAGTCAGCCTATGAGCTGGCCCAGGACGAGGCACATGGCAAGCTCTGTAATCTTTTTGGGGGTGGGGGGTGGGAGGTACTTGGATAGGTTCAAATGGCAGAGGCCAGGTGAGACCAACAGAGGCCCAGGGAGGCAGTGGGACATGCAGGCAGCACAGGGGACCTGGCACCCAGAAGGCTGGGAGTAGGAGGAGTGTCCTGGGGATGTGGCAGAAAGAGGTTCAGGCAAAAAGATGGGAACTCTTCCAATGGAAAGGGAAGCCATCCAGAGCAGCTCCCTGGCAGAGAGCGGCCACCGGCTACTCAGTGCTGAGGCTGCCTGGAACTAAAGGGGCCACAAGGCCCTGGAGATGGGTGTCCCCTGGTAGATTAAGAAACATCAGCCGGGCGGTGGTGGCACATGCCTGTAATCCCAGCACTCAGGAGGCAGAGGCAGGCGGATTTCTGAGTTTGAGGCCAGCCTGGTCTACAGAGTGAGTTCCAGGACTACACAGAGAAACCCTGTCTTGAAAAAAACAAATCCAAAAAACCAAAAAAAAAAAAAAAAAAAAAAAAAAAAAAAAAAAAAAAAAAAAAATCCATGTGCTATATGTACACCCAAGAACAAGGAGGTATCAAAGGGAAGAGGAGCCAGTGGGCTAAGCAGGCTGGCAGACTTCTAAGACACAAGGGTGGCTGGAGTTCCTGAGCTAGCAAACTTCTGGCACTGAGACGCCCCCAGGGAGCAGTTTGGTTCCCGGGAGAACAGACTAGCCTGGACCCAACAGTGACTGGGCAGTAGCTAAAGCTGTCTGTGGAGGCAAGGGAAATGCACCAGATATGGTGGAGAGGGGAAGGCACAACCCTCAAGACTGGTGAATGGTTACTCCACGTGAGGCCTGCATTGTAGTCTGGGTAAGAAGAGGCCATTGGCTGTCTGCATCTGAGCAGGACTCAAGCCAGCTGTGCAGCTTAGAGTGCAGGGAGAGGCCAGGAGAACCGCTGAGAGTGGCTGTCAGGACCTCCTCAGGGCTTCCCTCCCCAGCCCACAGCTCTGGGCACTACTGTCTGCTTCAGGTGAGGGGCTGGACAGCCCGGCCCCAGTCCCCTCCCTGACTCGGGAATATAGCCTTACTCCCAGAGCTTTAGGCAAGTCTCCCTGGGGTCCTATGCACTGTAAAACCACTGTGTTAAGAGAAACTGTAAAATTCGTTTGAAATCCCCAGGAGGCATCTTTTCAGAGGATGGAGCTTCCAGGAATCAAAGCTCCAAATAGGCTCCTCAGAGGCTGGAACTCGTGCCACTTGCACAGACAGCTGCCCCGCACAGGTCAGGTCAGGCCCCACAGGGTGCCAGCTCTAGGGCTGCCGCAGGAGCATGGGCAGTTTTTATTCCTTTGACAGCAAGAGTCAGCAGGAGCCACAGGCTCTTCAGTAGGAGAGTGAAAAATTGAATCCAACACTCACTCAACAGAGCACCTGACATGGGGAGGCAATGCCTGGCCCAGCCTCAGCCACTGCAGCTACCTGAAGGCCTGGCTCTTGACTGGGAAAGGGCAGAGGTTCCCCTGCGGCTGGGTTCAAGGCCACACCGCCCACTCTGTTTTCTAGGTTGGGAAGAGGTTCCCGCCTCTCAAGGGCCTTGGCTCCTTGGAGCTTCTGGCCAGCTGTGACTGGAAGCTGGGAAAGGGCTTGCCTGGGGGCTCCCAGGCAGTGGCTCTGGGGTGTGCCCCACCCATCTGTCCAGGAGCTGGCTGGGTACTGAGGACTTAGATGGTGTCCTGGGTCTGGATGAGGACATAAGGAGCAACGCTGGGAACCAAGAGCCCACAAGGTGGATACAACACCTGGAACACATCTGCAGCACTGCCCAGGTGCCAGGCTCTGTTCTAGACATTCCTCACAGAGGAGGGCAGACAACCAGAGTCCACACCTTACAGACAGGTAGACTTCTTACAGTATGGAAGCAGTTTATCCAGGCGTGTCCCCGAACCCCATCACCCCACAGTAGAAAGCGGTGACTCTTGGTCTGACTTTGCATCCACCTTGCGAAGGGGCTGTCACTGCCGTGCAGAGAACCAGCTCCCAGCAGAGACGGCCAGCAGCCCGGCAAAGGCTATACCGCTGGAAGGTGGTGGGACTAGGTCCTGGTCGGTGCGCCTTCCTCCAGGCTTCTCCAGCATGCACCCTTCGTGAAAACGTCCACGACCAACAAGGACGGGAGACATTCAGAACCAGAGTCAAGCACGGCTCCCTGAACCCGTGGAAGTCTGTCGGTCTGGTTTCAACAGATCGTCTACTCAGAATGACCTTGTGCCTGGCTGTGCTGGGTCTCCTTTCACACAACAGATGCGCTGCCTGGAAGGGCCTGCCTGCAATCCATGTGCTGGGAGACAGAGGCGCCAGGAGCCTGGCGTCTGCCTTCAGACTAAGCTGCCTATCCCTTCACAAACGCCCTCCCCCACATTGCCACACTGTCAAAGTAGCCTCCCAAATGCACACAAAACACATCGAGTTTGGAGAAGGAAGTGTGTGGGCTAGCAGTGCCTGGTAAACCCTCTCCCTCCCCATCCCCAAAGGGCATCAAAGCTTCCTCCTCTTCTAATTCACTGCCTGGGAAGCTGGTCCAAGAAATCCACTCATTTTCACACATCAGGAGGCCTGGGATGTTTACTGTAATGGGTAAAGGCGATAGACCGCCTACCCAGATGGTCCCTGGCAATACCACTGGGGCTTTCCATCTGTGGCCTCCAAGCCACACAGCCATGTCACAGGGGACAATGTATCTTATCTCCCAGGTAACCAGCTTCCAACCTAAATGGCTGATCCCCATGACATTGCTTAAGTGATATTTTCCCGTGGAGGAGACTCTCAGAACTGTAGGTAAGAAAGCGAACCACCAGAGCCCCAGATCAATAGGCCTGGTGTGAAGTTTCTCTTCCAGGCAGAGCAGGGGAAGAAAATGAGCCTCCCAGTATGTCACAGGTGACGAATGACAGCCAAGGGGACCACCCATCTGAACACTAATCCCACCCCAGCTCATGAGGATGAAGGCTGTCGTGGTCCAGGAGAGCTGCTGGAGTCAGCCCAGGGAGGGGCCACGCAGCTTTGGAAGTCACCCTGCAGGCCAGACCTTGCCCTAAGCCTTCAGCTGCTCTGGGCCAAAATGGAATCTGGGGTTTGGTTTCTTTTCTTTCTCCCCAGATCTATTTTTTGATAAACTGGCAAAAGCTTCTCCATCGCTGAAAGGCTCAAAGCACTTTTCAAGAGCTGGCATCCGCCCCGTGCCTTATGAATTCATTAATTAAGACGCTGGCAAACAGCCACTCCACACATGCTGACATCCAGCCGTGTTAGGTAATGAGGTTTTAGTCTCCTGACCCCCGTTAAGTGGAGCGGTGCCAGATGCAGGCTGCAGAGAGAATCACCTGTCCAATAGCGACCTGTCGCTTCCACCTGAGCAGGTGAGGCTCATTTAATGGTCAGCAGGCGCTGCACGGCCCACATGCCAGACTCTCCCAGCAAGACAGCTCCATGTTCGTGCCCGACCCCAACTCCACACCCACGTGGAATCAACACTGCCTCCTGCCACTTATGCCAGCTGGGTAAGTACTGCCAGCCAGGACACTGCCTCTCGCCCTGTCGCAGGAGACTGGGGACTTTCTCCAGCTCATGCACACCCTAGGATTCCTAGACTAACAGTGGTCACAGTTCACACAGGCTAACCCATGTCTTTCCCGAAGCCTCTACCTGTCCTGTCCTCAGTCTGCTGAGAGCCAGGGAACACTTACTAGCTGCTTCCCACGTGCTTTTATCCCAGTTAGCTGGCCAGCCAGGCGCTGACACCCGTCCTTCTGCTCAGATCACCTCCACTGCAATGTTGGAAAAAAGTCTGTTGACAGCCAGGGTCACGCACAACTCAGCTTCGGGCAATGAGATGTTCCAGATGTCATCTGGGAGACTCCTGGGAGTTTATGCTTGGCTATTTAAGAGTCTTGATTTAGCAGTGGTGGCGCACGCCTATAATCCCAGCACTCTGGGAGGCAGAGGCAGGCGGATTTCTGAGTTCGAGGCCAGCCTGGTCTACAGAGTGAGTTCCAGGACAGCCAGGGCTATACAGAGAAACCCTGTCTCAAAAAAACAAACAAACAAACAAACAAAAACCAAACCAAAACAAAACAAAAAAAAAAGAGTCTTGATTTATGGGTGACTGTGATGTCTGAGCTGTATGGCAGCTAGCTGTCTTCTGACTATGGACACAGTTGAGGGTATGCAGAAACACTAGCCCTGCTATTAAGTACTAGCTACTGAACAGAGTGCTCTTCGGAACCAGGGTACATGCATAGCCATCATTCCCATGTGCATTAAGACACACACGCCAGTCTTCTGAAACTCAATAGAAAAAAAACTTTCCAAAAGGATAAGATTTGTGTACTAGGGACCAAATCTAGGCAAGTTATCTCCTTCAAGATGCCGGCTGTGGACATAGCTCAGCAGAGCACCTTCCAAGCATGCAGAAGGCACTGGGTTCGAATGCTGGTGCCGCAAAAGGGTGGAGGCAGCAGAGCCTCATATTTAGTACTGAAGGCCAAGTGGCCGAAGGCTGCGGGCCAGCCACTATCAGTTCAAAATGCAAGCAAGTTTCCGATCAGGCCGATCTCTCCCTGTCCATTTTGGGGTGGTGACTTCTCTCGCTCAGAACCTAACACACAGTGGTTTCTGCCCGAGTCTCACCGGAAGCAGAGTTGGAGAGGGAGTCTGGCTACCCTAGGGGCGACCACCTGGCACAGCTGGCCCATGGCCACCCTCGGGTGAGGGCCACCTGCTTGGTAATTGCTGCATTATAACAAGTAAGGGAGGGCAGTTTGCAGGTGCTGAGATCTCACTTGTGGGCTTTTATTGCACTCGTCAGATTAACAAACATTTCTGATTAAATCACCACTTCACTAGCTCTGAGCGCACGACTTTTAATAAGAGGACAATATCTACTGCTACAGAGCACCAGTGCACATTCAATACTCAAGACCCGCTGGGGGCAACAGAAGAGGAAGCAGAGAAACAGCCAGATGCCAGGTCTCTCTGCGAAGGCCCAGGGTTACAGGTTCCAACACCTTGAATATCCCAGCAGAAAGACATCTTAGAGACAAAATTGAAAATACCTATACTCTCAGACGTCCTTATACATCTGCATATTTACCAATGTTTAAAACACCCATGCTAACATCTCTAAGAATGGTGTGACTGAGGGGTAAAATGTGATGGCAATATAGCTCAGCGCTAGAGGGCTTGCCTACTGTGCCGGTCTCTTGTTAAATCACAGCTGACCAGAGCTACACATTCTCAATACAAAGCAGCCTCCAGTCAGTCCTGACTGAGTCTTGTATTTGCCCTGAAATGTTACGAGCCAGGTCTTCATGGTCTGTGCGCTCCTGGTTATCTTCCAGGCTCCCACAGACAGCTCACTAAGCTTTCATCACTAATAGTATGTCCAGCCCAGGGTTCCAAATGCCTCCACAATCCTCCCTAAACAATATGGTCAGGTCTGCCATCCAAGTAACCCATGATCTTGGTACCAAGTTCCGCTCTGGTTTGCTCTTCTGTTGCTGTGGCAAACAACATGACCGAAAGAAACTGGGAGGAAAGGATTCATTTCAACTTAAGGTTTACAGTCCATCATGAAGGGAACATGAGGCAGGAACCTGGAGGCAGGAGCTGATGCAGAGACCATGGAAGGTGCTGACTACAAGTTTGCAACCCCTGGCTTGCTCAGCTTGCTTTCTTATAGAACCCCAGACCACCTGCTCACAGTGGGCTGAGTCCTCCCACTTCAAATCATTCCTCAAGAAAATGCCCCACAGATTTGCCCATGTGCCAATGTGAAGGAAGCAATTTCTTGAAGATCTTTCTTAGTTGTCCCTAGTTTGTGTCAACTTGACAAAAAGCTAGCCAGCCACTACCATGCGTAAGACTGCAAAATGGGTAGATCCGTTCCCATATAAAACACTAAGATAGATAGATGGATGGATGAATGACTGATTGATCTGTGTGAGTTTGACATGTGGAAATGAAGGTAAGTAGATAGATAGATAGATGATTGATTGATTGATTGATCTGTGTGAGCCTGACATGTGGAAACGAAAGCAGTAAGGGGATAGATTTAGATGGTCGGGGAGATGACGGAGCAGCTGTCTGTCCTTGGCCACCTTACACCAGGCACATGGTGAGGAGGAGCACTCTACAGGGAGATCTCCCTACTCCATGGCGGCGACGTCTCCCCTGGTCAGCAGACTGCAGCTGAGCGTGTGGCCGCTTAGCTGCTGAACCCAGCCTGTTCCCAGCTGCCCTGGCAGGTAGTGGGGAGTACACCTTGGTTTGTACAAATAGAAAGTGGGCAGTCTGGGCCCAGAGTCCTTAAGGCAATGGGCACTCCTCTATTCTCTCTCTGAGGAAGAACATACATGGTCCTAATCTTGCTGATAAGATGACAGAACCCTGGCAAGAGAAGGGCTGTGGACTGAACATATGCCACTGCTGCTGCTTCTTACGAAGAAGGGGGTTTTGGTTTTCTCACTATTGTTGTCTATCCGCTGACTCATGAGCATCCTATCTCAGCCTAAGCACACAAGTACCTTTAAATAAGGTCTCACCGAAGCTGCTACACTCATACTGTCCATGGCTGCTTTCGTATTCAGACAGATTATATGGTTGCTCTATTTTGTTTGTGTCTTGGGTCAGGATCATATGTAACATGGGTTGGGCTTTGGAGGTCTTGAACTCCTGATCTTCCCGTTTCCAAAGTACTGGGATTACAGGCATGTGTCACCATAACTAGCCATGATAGTTAAATATTTTTCAAGATTTAATTATATTTGACGAATGTTTCACTTATATGTTTGTGTACCACATACATGTCTGGTGTCCAGAGAGGCCAAAAGAGACATCGGATCCCCTTGAACTGAAGGTAAAGAGATGGTGGGAGCCAAGCCTGGTCCACTGCAAGAACAGCCCGTGCTCTTAACGACTGAACCATCTCCCCAGCCCAGTACTTACAGTCTTTAAAACTGAGCAAACATTAATTAGCAAATACTGAAGTGGGCTGGGCTTCTCTAAAGCTTGGTCAACATTTTCATCACCTAGTCCGCATACAGTGTTCTATGATGTGTGTCTCTGTTAAAGAGATCTTATTTAATAACTGGACGAGTCCCATTAGCATTGAACTCACTGCCCGAAGGACCACGGAGTGCTCCGTTGTTTCACGCCTGAAAAACGGTTTATCTAACAATCCGATCGCCCCACCACAGTCCTGGAGTGACACCAGATAGCACTTTAGCGCTGTGCTTACGGATCCCTTCGAGTAGCACAATCACCAATAAAGAGCACAAAAATGCAAAAATCATGGCACTAGAAAGCCCATAAAAAGGACATTTGTTATGCCGTGACAGCTCAGATAGGGCAGAGTCGCACTCGCTCAGCCTCGGCTGGAAATGTGGCTCTCGGGTGGCTTCAGCACGTGGCCACTTTCTTTTCCAAATATGCTGGCAATGATCTGAGGGCAACAGATCCACCACAGCCAGGAGGCAAATCTGGAGTCTGGGACTGAAGAGAGTTGCAGCAAGTGGCACCCTAGGCACAAGGCCTAAACTAGGTACTGGTTCCCTCTTTTTAAAAAAAAAAATTATTTATTTATTATATGCGACTACACTGTAGGTGTCTTCAGACGCCCCAGAAGAGGTAATCAGATCTCTTTACGAGATGGTTGTGAGCCACCATGTGGTTGCTGGGATTTGAACTCAGGACCTTCAGAAGAGCAGTCAGTGAGCCATCTCACCAGCCCTGGTTCACTTTTTCTACACAGGCCTACTGCCCTCTGCTCCAGGGCTTTTGCATTCTTGAAGCTTCTGAGTTTGGGGGTTTCTGTTATAGCAGCTCACCGTGTTCTAATACAGGCTATCAAGTCTATCCCCCTGCATGGATATTGCCGGCCTATTTCACCATGAACGCTTTAGTTTTGTTTTTTTTTTTTTTTTGTTTTTGTTTTTGTTTTTTATTAGAAGGCCATTCACAATCCCACCTACTTTTTTATTTTTATTGTTTGTTTTTTAACCTACCAAGCAGACCAACACCCAGGCAGGGAGGCGGTGCTACTATAACCATCTCCTGTTGCTAAAATCCCTTCCCAGGGAGAGACATAAGCAATGACTACCTATCCTCCAAAGGTCCCAAGGATGAACTAAGGTATGATTCTGACTAAGTTCACCCTAGTGAGTTTACTGGACTTCTTTAGAGAATGAGTGAGGGGCTACCTACGGGGGTGTGGGCGCTCCTCCCCCAACAGACCACACTTGGAAGACCTTTCTTTACCCAACAGGGGTGAGGGCTTCTCCACAGCTACTGAAATGGAGCTGCCTCCTCTAGCCTGCCCTGAGGCCATGTACGATTAAATCAGAGGTGCACACAACGGCTGGTATCGGGAGAGGCTAGACACTTCCGGTGAGAGTCTGTGACCATCCCCAGCCCTCCAAGACTAAACAGTCGCAGCTGGGATCAGCCTTTTGCAGGCAGGCACAGCTGAACTTCCTTAGATGTAGGTTGCTCAGCTCTGAGGACAGTCACGCACCACACCTGCGTTAGCATGGACACGCATAGCTTATCTAAAACACGCGCTCAGGTCCTACTGGGATGGAAGAAATGGTCATACCTCCCTCCAGTTCTGCAAGTTCTACGGTGAGTCTTTGAGAACCATTGAGTAGGTGGGTAGCCTCTGGGAGGAGGCCCCCAGGGTTGTCCAATATTTCGACATCGAAGCCTGAGTATTTTCACTCCGAAGCCTGAGGCTATCTATCATCTACAAGCATTCCTAGATGTGCTGAAACACTTGTGGCCTAAAAGCCCAGGCTGAACGTGCCTTCGTTATAACTGAGAGGAACCGAGTCCCCACTTCCGGGAAGCCCACCTGAGCATCCCTCTCTGCTCTATCACCCTCACCACTTTAAGCTGGCTTCCACCTTTTTCGTTTCCTTTTCCTCTCTAGGGCACGGTGTGGCTCGGTATCCCAAGCTGGCTTTGATTGACAGCCTTAGATCTCTGAGTCCCGGGACTTTAACCGTGCACCACCCTACCCAGCCCCTGAGTTCCACGTAGACCCTCATCTATACAAACATGGCAGGCATGCAAAGATTCATTGAGCATGCAAGCCAAACATGCATCAGAGGGCTTTCTTTCCGTGCATGACAAACTTTTAAAGGCCTTCCCTAACATCAATTCTAGGAATCTCTGCGGATTTCCCAAGAGTCTCAAAGTAATACGCAAGCTACAAGCTTGATATCCCACAGGAAGAACTTCCCATCTCTGGAGATGTTTAAGCCACTAGCAATATACTGGATAATATACTGGTATAATATACCCTCATCCTTGAGTCTTAGCTCCATGACGGTCCCCTCACCTACAGCTCCCTAACACCCTGGTACCCACTTGTCCCTGGGAGGCTCCCTGACCTCTGGATTCTCAGCCCCTAGCCTCTCTAATCACTGCCTTCCTCATCGTGACCCCTCGCCTCCGGGTCATGCCCCCTCACCTGGGGAGGCTCTCTGGGCCCTCTCCCTTCACAGCCTCTCCCAAAGCCACGTCGCCCTCGCTTCCTCCCTCTGGCCCTCGACCTTGCAGCCGCCGGGCAGGATCGACGTCCCTGCGTCGGAACCCAGCGATTAACCACGTGACACCCGAACCCGACTTCTCCCCCTCACCTCCTGAGCGACGCCAAGATTCTCCCGCTTCTTTTTAGTCATATTGCTTGCTGTGTTCCCCCGGCGCCGGACCAGCCCACTAAGTCCCACTGCGCACGCGCAGGTCCTCGTGCTTATTTTTCATTGGCTGGAGCGGCGGAAGGAGGCGGGGCTACTGCAGTCGCCATCTTATTGAGGGGCAAGTGCCTCCTGCAGCGGCCATGTTTGTGAGGGGCAGCCTCTGGGGATAAGATTTGTAGAGCAGTTTCTGGTCTACTCGTGGGTGGAGACCTCTTTACATTACACACTTGAGAGCTTTTTCCATCCATCCTTTCTTTCTTTCTTCTTTCTTTTTTCCTTTTTTCCTTTCTTTCATCTTCTTCCTTCTTGTATCTGTTAGAGAATCCCTGCATAGTTTTTTTAGGCTACCCTCATTCAAATGTTGTCCCTCCTGAGAGGCTCAGTCTACGAGCCCTGCTCCTTCAGTCCCAACTTGAACCGCTCTGCCCTTTGGGATCTAATATGGCCTTGCACTGTTAATCCCTTCCATCTTGAGTTCTGATGCATCATCTTGTTTTCTGGTGAGATGCGAGCAGCCTGTAAACATCACAAGAGACACAAGGGAGGCAAGCTGCTAGCTGCGTTCAGCCTGAGTATTACAGGTCTTACCTTGGTCTCTGCGCATTCCTCTATAGGCTTGTTGTTGTATTTTAGAGTCTTTAGACCTGTGGACTTCGAGATGTTTTTATTGTAACCCTACCACATAGTATTGCGTCCAGAGTTTTACAAGTCAGTACCTTTAGCATCTGTGAAGCGCTATGGTTTTTGTTTTTGTTTTCCTTCTCTGTAGTCTATTTTATTTTATTTTTTATTTATTTATTTTTTTGTTTTTTCGAGACAGGGTTTCTGTGTGTAGCCCTGGCTGTCCTGGGACTCACTCTGTAGACCAGGCTGGCCTCGAACTCAGAAATCCGCCTGCCTCTGCCTCCCAGAGTGCTGGGATCATAGGCATGCGCCACCACCACCTGGCTATTTGATTTTTTTTTTTAAGTTAACTGTGCATGATGGGACAGTAGTCTCAGGATGGGGGGGGGGAGCATCATTTAGAGCCCACAGTTTGAAAATCAACCTGGACAAGAGTGAAACCTCAACAATAATAAAATAAAATAATCTTTATTTTTTTTCCCTCAGAGACAGGGTTTCTCTGTGTAGCCCTGGCTGTCCTGGAACTCACTCTGTAGACCAGGCTGGCCTCGAACTCAGAAATCTGACTGCCTCTGCCTCCCAAGTGCTGGGATTAAAGGCATGCGCCACCATTGCCCGGCTTCAATCTTTTTTTTTTTTTTTGAAAAAAAAATCTGTAATTAAAAAAAAAATTGTGATGTGGCAAAAAAATCTAAAAGTAGGTAGATGTGATCTGAAGAGTCGGACTGCCATAGATACCACCAGGTAACTACACCTAATCCTTGTATTGGACATTATCTCACAGGGCAGGGCCTCTCTGTGCTCAGGGAACAGAGCTAACCTCTCTGCAGACACAGCTCTGTCCTTCTGTGTCACTTTCTAAAGATAAATTTGCCCCTGTGGAATTACTAGGTCAAAGATGATGAGACCAGAATCGCAGCTCCTTGTTCCTCACGCAGTTATCTCCGCTCCTGAGCCCGTTTCTCTGTGTGAATAATAACCCCTCCTCAGAGTTTGGAGGAGAGAAAAAAAAATGTTTTCAGATCTGTGTTTTCTTTGTGATAGAGCCCTTGAGTGATGGGGGCCTGGAAGGGACCTGAGATACCATCTCGCTTGGCTGCCTGACTGTGACCCGTAGAGGGAACAGGTAGTAAATTCTACCTGAACGGGATGCAGGCTGTTGAAGTTGTTTAGTGCGCTTCTCAGCTTAACACCCGGCACGGGAAAATCTTCCTCGAGAACATTGTCTATCAGCTGTCAATCAACAACCCTTCCAGCATTGGTTCGGTCCCAGAAAAACCAGACTCTGCTTCCCAATTATCACAGGCGCGGGCCCAGGGGAGGTGAGAAGACGAGGAGAGGCACTGTGTTCTTTTAGAAGTGGCTCCTTCTGTGCTTCTCTGGCACCGAGAAAAAGCCACAGAGCTCTGGGTGTGCCTCATGCCAGTCTCATCTCTTCCCAGCTCAGGGCAAAGTAAGGAAAACTCTCAACTTCCATGTTTTTTCGTTTTTTCGACAGACCTCCTCCCGTGAATCAGATGATGTAATAAAATACTCAGGACAAGGGCTGGAGAGAGGGCACCGCAGTTAAGAGCGGTTTAGCCCTTGCATGAGACCTTGGTTCCATTCCCAGCATCTACACAGTATTTAAGGACAGCCTGTAACTCCAACGTCCTCTTCTGGTGTCCCCGGGCGCTGCATACACATGGTGGGCAGACAAAACATGCAGGCAGGACCCCCAAGCACATAAATAAAGCAAATAAATATTTTTAAAAAGCCAGGTGTTGGTGGTGCATACCTTTAACCCCAGCCCTTGGGAGGCAAAGGCAGGTGGATCTCTGAGTTCAAGACCAGCCTGGTCTACAGACCAGGACAGCCAGGGCTACACAGAGAAACCCTGTCTCAAAGGAAAGATAAAAATAATGGACTGGAACCAAAGTCTCCGTGGGCTTTAGTAACAGGGGGACCTTTATGATGACTCCAACCGCATGCTATCATTTTGCAGATATACAAAGTAGCAGTGAAGCCGGGGGCGGTGGTGGTGCACGCCTGTAATCCCAGCACTCTGGGAGGCAGAGGCAGGCGGATTTCTGAGTTAGAGGCCAGCCTGGTCTACAGAGTGAGTTCCAGGACAGCCATGGCTATACAGAGAAACCCTATCTTGAAAAAAAAACCAACAAAACACATCTGCTAAGATTCATCATGCGTGGTGCAAAGGTCCCCGGGAGACCCACTGAGAAGTGGCAGCTTCAGAGTGAGGGATCAGGAGTCGGGAGGGTCCGCAGGACTGAGGAGCCACCAGGCGTTGCTATTTGTTTTGTAGTCTTGAGCCTGGTTTCTGTGAGCCTTCCCCTTCCTATAGCGCATTTGTTGCTTTGGATTTGAGGCAAATACCTGGGGTGTGGAGTTCACTGCAGCTGCAGGCCCAGCATGCACAGGCATCGCTCCACCCAGGGATCCGCCCTCTCTCTCACCGCTTGTCCTTGAGATGGGACATCAGTCACAGTTTGATGTGTCAGGGCAACACAAAATTGTGCTGATGGCGTGCTGTGGGTAGAGGCTGCGGGCACCTAGGTAATCCACCCAGGTCTTAACACACTCCACCCGACCCTGGCAAGTCCCACGAGGGCTCTTCCCTGAGCTTTAAGACAGCCTGGCCTGGCAGTCCTGCCCAGGAGCAGATGGAGTTCTGGGGATGGCGGTCTGCATGTGCGTCTTTGTTCCCCAGCGAGCTGTGGGTCCGAGCCATCTTTTTGAGGGTTTTGGAGCGGCTAGGGCAAATAGAGCATGCGCATTGGTGGGCAGGAGACCTGGGTTACTTCTGGAAGGTTCTCATGGCACAACCTGCGGCCGGTCAAGCCTCCCCTTTGGCTGCGGTTTTCTTTCTCTGCACAAAGGACAGAGCAGAGATTGCTCGCCAGCTTCGACACCCCGCCATTCTGCTTTCGTGACCTTGTTGTTTGAAAGTTGCCCGGACATAAGGCGCCGTGATTAACTGGAAGGTAGACATATGCCGGAAGAACAAACTCATCGTTACCCTCACGATATCTTTAATCCAGTTAGAGAGACAGACTGACAGCACGAAGTAGCGAATGCCAGGCATGGTCGAATTAAATGCCAGCTGCCTGGTACTTACTGTTGCTGCATTAGCGGCTCCAATGGAAGCGATAAAGAGCGCCGTGGGCATCTGGGGTGGCTTGGCAGGGGCTATGGGTCAGAGGGCACAGATGAGACTGCATTGGGCAGTGATGGGAGGGGATCCCAGTTGGCAAGGAATGACAGAAAGAGCCCTCTCCAAGTTTGGGTACCAGCACTACAGAAGCTGGCCTCAGCCCAAGCTCCAGATGGTTCCCTCTGTCCTTCTCCTCTATCTGGACTTGCCTGAACTGTGAGACCCAGGCTCCCATCCCCAGCAGTGCCCCCGAGGGAGCCTTTTCAGAGCAGGGGCGAGCGAGCGAGCCGCATCGTTCACCATCAGAAGCCCCTTCAGGCAGGAAATGAAGAGTTTCGTAGGTGGTTTAAAAATACAGTGGGAGCTGATTTATGTTTGAATTTTGTTCCAGGGCAGCAGATCATAGCCCAAAGTTCCGAGGCAAAGGCAGCGGTGTCTTTATGGGCTGCTCGGATCTTTGTGGGTTTTATATGTTTCATCTAAGCCAAGATGCTGAAACTTCTTTTTTTTTTTTTTTTTTGCCTGCTGTACTTCGCTGGGGGAACCTTGTGTGAACCTTGGCTTAGATCCAGCTTCATTTGGACTATATTATAAAAACTGGGTTTTATTTTTGTTCATTTCTTAGTCATTGGTGTCCAGCTCTTAGTCAAGCGAAATCAAATAATAAGTAGATAATCTAGAGATGTTGAAAACAAAGGAATGGGGGATTGTTGGTGGCACAGAAATCCAGATTATTTGATCCCTCAGTATCTGTTCTTGAAGTTTTTAAGACGCAGTCTCTGGAAATCGGGGGTGGGGGGGGAGTGGGAGGCGGGAGTGGGTCGAATGCAGGGGTATATACTTGGAAGCAGGGGGTGGGAGGAAGGCTTGAGGGGTTTTCAGAGAGAGGGGAACCGGAAAGATTTTAGCATTTGAAATGTAAATGAAGATTATATTCAATTAAAAAGACAGTCTGAGGATGGCCTTGAATTTACTAGGTAGGGGGGATGACCTTGAACTCATGACCTTCTTGTCTCTACCTCCCCATGCAGCATCACGCCCAATTTTATGCATCAAGCCCAGGGCTTCATGCCTACTAGGCAAGCACTCTAGCTCCTGAGCTAAACCTCCAGCCCCTCACTGGCCTCTAGAGAGTGTCAGCCCCGTGGTCTGGTCTGGTCTCTGGGCTCCCTCCCCTTCTGTGATTGACAGAGCTTCCCATTCTCCTCAGACTGAAACCTGTTTTGGGATTTTGAGTTTCCACTTTGTAGGTTTTCCCTGTCTATTTCTTTCCATTTCAAATGGGTGTTTTTATTTGATGTGTGCTGTGTGTGGGTGCTTGGCCTGCATGGATGGCTGTGGTGCATTTGGAGACCAGCAGGGGTGCCTGGATCCCTTGGGACAGGAGTTACTGAAGGTTGTGAGCTGCAGTGTGGGTGCTGGGAACTATACCCTGGTCCCCTGAAAGAGCAGCTACAGGGTCTGTTTCCTGATGAGCCATCTCTGCAATGCCACAGGGTCTATTTTTAGCTTACAATAGGATGAGCATGTCACTAAGATACCTGGAGTCCTTTTTTGGGAACTCAAAGGGGTGTGAATAAATCAATAAATGCATCCTGTGTTTGTTAATGTGACACTTTATTCTTCCTAAAGCAGTTTCTCTGTCCCTTAGCTCTGTGGATAAGGAAGGGAGAGCTGGCGTAGATGCCCCCATTCTGCAGAAAAAGGAATGGGGGTCCGTCTGTAAGTAAGGTGGCCCGTGGAAAAGGGCAAGCTGTTCTTCCTGCGTAGAGGACCAAATGGCTCCCTTTGAAGAAGACAAGAGGGTAAAGCTAGAATCTAATTAGGGGTTTTTAAAAAAACATCTTTTAGCCAGGTAGTGGTAGTGCATGCCAGCTAACCAAGCAAAAAACAAACAAACAAACCAAAACAAAACCCTTCCATTGCATGGCTCTCAGGGAAGAACTTTATTTGGGTGTTTGTTTGTTTGTTTGTTTTTCCAGACAGGGTTTCTCTGTGTAGCCCTGGCTGTCCTGGAACTCACTCTGTAGACCAGGCTGGCCTCGAACTCAAAAATCTGCCTGCCTCTGCCTCTCAGGTGCTGGGATTAAAGGCATGTGCCACCACTGCCTGGCAAGGAAGAACTTTATGAGCAGCACTGTGTCAATGATGTCAAAGGTCAGACACTCCTGACTGCCGAGGGCTATCACACTGTAAACATAACTCAATTATTTTGCCTAGGTTTTTTTTTTTTTTTTTTTTTTTTTGGTTTTTCGAGACAGGGTTTCTCTGTATAGCCCTGGCTGTCCTGGAACTCACTTGGTAGACCAGGCTGGCCTCGAACTCAGAAATCCGCCTGCCTCTGCCTCCCGGAGTGCTGGGATTACAGGCGTGCACCACCACTGCCCGGCCTATTTTGCCTAGTTTTATGCTCACTCTCTCTAAACATCCCCATGAATGAGACAGAACATATGTGTCTGGCAAAAGAGAGCCGGGTGTTTTGCAGGGGTGATGGTCCCACCCAGCAAACGGAGTCTGGACTGTTGGTCCGAGTCGAACCCAGAGCCATCTCCTTTGGGCTGCGCTTCCCGAATGACAGCTGTGCTGGCTGCTGTCAGGAAGCCAGTTTAGTAGCTTATAAAGGGCGCCGTCCCCAGAGGCACAGAGTCCATTAGAGAAGCCAAATCCTTTCCGAAGGCTGCTCAGTGAAGACAGGATGGGCTCTGGAAAGATGCCCAGACTAAAGCCTGCCTAAGCTGGCATGCCCGGGCACCTCCGGCCAGTGTCTACCCACCCCCTTCTCTTCCCTCCTGCAGGTTCCCAGCACCCACGTCTTAAATACACAAGTTTCTGGATTCCAGACTCTCAGACCCATAGAACTCTCATCACTCAGCCACAGCCAGACTGTCAGACCCAGGGCTAATAGAACCCTCTCATCACTCAGCCACAGAACATACATTTATTAAGCACCTATTGTATGCCAGGCATAGCCAATGTAAAGGCTCAACAGACCCAAATCACATCTCTCACTGTACAGAATAGAAAGGCGGGTCCCCAGAGGGATGATTGCTTCCCTAGAGACGACAGAGAATTAGTAACTTTCTTAAGGAATCTTCTAGAAAGGTCTGTATCCCTCCCAATGGTCTCACTCTCCAGAGGCTGACTTACGCAGAACGTCCTGGTCACAGCTGATTAGACAGAAGATAATAGCTGATTGAAGCTGGGCCAATCAGATTTTTACCTTCCAGGAGTCTGACTCAGGAAGGAGAAATGGTTAAATCCGCCCCCCCCCCCCCCCCCAGTGGAGCTGGAGTTACAAGAGGTCACAAGGCGCCTGGCATGGGTGCTGTGAACCAAGAGGAAGCACAGTGTGGACTCCTAAGTGTTGAGTTATCTCTTCAGACCTTATTTATTTATTTATTTGTTGTTATTACTGTTACTGTTATTTTTATTTTCCAAGACAGGGTTTCTCTATATAGCCCTGGCTGTCCTGGAATTCACTATGTAGACCAGGCTGACTTCGAACTCAGAGATCTGCCTGCCTCTGCCTCTGGAGTGCTGGGATTAAAGGTGTGCAACATCACGGCCCAGTCTAATTATTAATTTTTGACAGAGTGTCTCTGCATAGCCCAGGCTGTCCCCCAACTCACAATCCTCCTGCTTCAGTGTCCCAAGAACTGGGATTACAGATTGGTACCATCACACCCGATGTAAGAATAGTCCAAGTAAGACTGTGGACCATCCTCTGATGAGATGACTCAGTGGGTAAAGGCACTGGCTGACAAGCCTGGGGACACAAGTTCAATTCCTGAGTCTTGCACATAGGAAGGAGAGAACCACCTCTGGAAGTTGTCCTCTGAACACACACACACACACACACACACACACTCACACACTCACACACACACACACACACACACACACACACACACACACACACACAAGTAAGTAAATAAATTAAGAACAAACATAATTAAAGAAGACTCAGGTCCAGCTGGGGTTCAACAGAGGATCCCCAACTAAACCCCATGCTTTCCCATCATGCTAACTGGGAGGGAAGATGGGCTCCACACTGACCTCTCAGAATCTAGCCCCCACCCCCACATATGAATTTTGAGATGCCAAATCTATTCCCATGATCCAAAGGGGTTCCATCACTTCAGGGATGGGATCACTGGGATATGCCAAGTTCCTTAACCTCTAAAGCCTGAAGTGTGTAAGTGATAGGCTCCAGGGTGTGGCAGAGCAGAGTGGCAGAAGCCACAAGCTGTTGTGCCAGCCTGACCAAGTCAGCCAATCCAGGGCCTCTCACCAGCCCAGAGTCCTGATGGGATATGGCCCTCAGTCCCTTCCTCCGCTGCTGACCATTGTCGTCTGGTCTCCTCCAGTTTTTCACAACCTCCAATATGCATAAAGCACTCAGAAAAGCATGAAACGAATCCTCTTTTTTTTTTTCTGTGTGGATAACATCTCTTCTTTTTAGTTGGAATCTGCCAGCAGATCTTTGCCAGGGCCTCAGAGGTGAGCTTTTTCTCACATCTCTCTAGCCACTTCTATTCCCCTGAGATCTACCTTGGACTGATCACATATTTTTTTTCTTCCCTGAATAAAAACAAGTTGTATTCAAAGCCTTTATGGGCTAGCCACATAAAAAGCTGTCTCTGCCTTCGGACAAGCCTTGATGTGTGTGTTAAACCTTTGACGAGGTGTCATGTCTGTTTCTATGTCCCCCGGGGCAGGAGCAGACCAGCTGATTCTCATCATACATTCCTTTCTAGTTGTCACCTAAGCACCTACTGTGTGCTGAGCTCTGCAGTGGGGCAGGATAAAGGGACAGTTTGCAGAGCATCAGACAGACATGGTGCAGGGTAGGTATTCGAGGACACGCAGCCTGTGCGTGCACTGAGTCTGTGGGTATGGATGAAGTATGCATCGAGGACGGAGGCCCAGAGGCAGGAAACAGAAGGAGTTGGATGGACAATGTAATTTCACACCCATCAGCTCACAGACATCTGACAAATTCAAGTGTTGACAAGGATGTGGGGCCGTGGAAACCCCGTGACATGGGCGGCAGAGTGCAAATTGGTACAAAACTTTGGGAAACAGACCAGCACTAAAAAGTTGAAGGTGCCAGGGCCTGGGGCTATGGCTCAGCTGGCAAAATGCTCCCCGTGGAAATGCAAGGATCTAAGTCTGACTCCCAGCATCCACACACAAAACCAGACATGTTGGGGAGGCAGAGACAGAGATCCCTAGGGCTTGCTGGCCAGCTAGTCAAGATTAATACATGGTCTCCAGACACATGCACAAATACACACTCATGTGCACGTGCACACCCACACCTTAACTATCATCCCACATATATTCATTGTCGACATATGTGAGCATGTACATATGCATGCTCATGTGTATGCACATACACACACACACACACACATATACACCCTAACCATCATCCCATATGTATCCATAAACACACAAACACACACATGCAAAACAGACTCAAGGATGCCACTCTGTACGTTCATTGACATATGTAAGCATGTTCCCAATTCTTTGCTGTCACAACAAAGTACAAGTAAAATGTCCATTATATTAGTACCCATTGTGAGAGGGTTGTATAGCCAACAACACTGAAAGGCTAAGTAGCTTACAAAACAAAAACACAAATACAAAACATTTACTTACCCGCTGCTTCAAAAGTGAACTGGGTACCTCTGCTCAGGGGAGTAAAAGCGAAACAGGAGGGTCTCCTGGGGTGCCCTCCACACTCTGCCAGGGCCTCCATGAGTGTCATCCTGGTAGAACTCGGGGGTGGGGGGGGGTGTCCCTGCTGAGGAGCTGGGTGTGGCAAGGTGAGAAGGCAGAGTGGGTGGGAGGAGGAGCTGCTCATGGGGACACGTGTCAGTTAGCACATTCTAGACGTGTGGTGTCTACGCTGTGGTGATTTGAGAACGCCCCTCGGAGGTTTTGGCGTTTGAACACTCGGTGGCCAGTTAACAGTGCTGTTTGGAGATGTAGCCTTGCTAGAGGGAGCACGTCACTGAGGCAGGGTTCCGGGATTCTTTCCTCTGATTTCTGGGGCTCCAGATGTGAGCCCCCAGCTTCCTGCTCCTGCTCCCAGGCCTCTGTCCCTCCCTCTGGACTCTTATCCCTTTGGAATCCCAAATCCAAATAAACCCTTTCTTCTGTAAGTTCTCCTGGTCATGGCGTCCAACTCGCAGCAATAGGAAAGCAACTAAACTGTGGACACTGGGACCAAAGTGGTCCTGTGTCATTTCCTCATCCTTTATGGATGTATAGAGTTCCATATGGAAGCTCTATTGGCCCTCAGGAGAATCTTTGTATACATTTGAAGAAAAGAATATGGCATATTGGACATAATGCTTCCACCTGTCAGCCTAGAACTAGGACAGCAGAAACAGGAGGATTACTATAAAGTTGCTATCAGCCTGAGCTATATATTGAGATCTTGTTTCAAACAAACAAAACAAAACAAAGAAAAAGAATGAATGAATGAATGAATGAATGAAAAGAAAAGAAAGGCCTGGCAGTGGTGGCGCATGCCTTTAATGCCAGCACTCAGGAGGCAGAGGCAGGCGGATTTCTGAGTTCAAGGCCAGCCTGGTCTACAGAGTGAGTTCCAGGACAGACAGGGCTGCACAGAGAAACCCTGTCTCAAAAAATCAAAAGAAAGGAAGGAAGGAAGGAAGGAAGGAAGGAAGGAAGGAAGGAAGGAAGGAAGGAAGGAAGGAAGGAAAAACGAGTTTATTCAACTTTGCTCTTAGTGTTTGGCTGGCTGGAGAGATAGTCTAGGGATTAAGGTGCTTGCTGTAAAATCATGGGAACCAGAGTTCAGATCCCAGCACCTGCCTGGCAAGCCAGGTATCTTACAAGTATCTGTAACCGCAGCTTCAAGGGGGAGTAGACACAGGAAGATTGCTGGGACTCCTAGCCTAGCTGAGGAAACATGAGTCATAGGTTCGGGGAGAGCTGATGCTTCAAAGAAATGGGCAGCGAGAGATGGAGAACACATGATGCCCTCTCCTGGCCTCCACACGCATGTACAACGTATGCCTGCATACGTGAATGCAGACATGCATATAAATACATCAATAAGTAAGTAGGTCAACAAGTAAAGGCCAGAGAGGTGACTCAGGGGTTGAGAGTGCTTGCTGCTCTTTCTGGGGACCCAAATTTGGTTCCCTGCACCCAAATCAGGCAGTTTGAAAACCACCTGTAACTCCAGGTAAAGCCTTCCTCTGGCCCCTATAACCACTCGCATACTCATGCACACACACATAAACATATGCACATACACATAAATGATAAATCTTTTATTTAAAAAAAGTATTTGTGTGTGTGTGTGTGTGTGTGTGTGTATGCTGCTGGCCTGTATGTGTGCCATATTCATACATGTGCCCTTGAAGACCGGAAAACAGCATCAGATCCCCCAGGGCTAGAGCTATCGGCCATCGTGAGCCACCTGGTGTGGGTGCTGGGAACCCAACCCAGGTTCTCTGCAAGAGCAGCAAGCGCTCTTAGCCTCTGAGCCCTTTCTCCGGCCCCAAAATAACCAGAGAATAAATAGCAAAAACTAACGCTGCTTGGGGACCATCTTTCCAAACATGCCTTGGGACACGGCAACATCGCTGGGCATGGTGACCACAGGAGTTTTGTGCTCCTTGTTCTGAAGACCCAGGAAATGGTAGAGATACAGCCTGACAAACCGACCCCCACTGGTCACAGAGCAAGGGACCGGGCTCTAGCTCATTAGCGACAGGGGACTTGGGCCACCAGCTGGGCCGGTGTGCACTACTGGCTCCACTGGCTGCCAGGCCTCATTAGTGGCCACCAGGTGGGGGTGAGCCTGTGGGCAGCCAGCCCCATGTGGATGAACTGCTGTCTCTGCACAAGACAGGTCACGTCCTGCGCACTCGCGAACCCTTTTCTGGGAGCTATGTTCTTGTCTCTTCCCTTGCTGGTACTGATGTTGGGGATGGCCTGTCAGCCCTGGCAGGCAGCCCAGAGGCCGGCGCCCCAGGCAGTCCCTCTCTGCCTTCGCCTTCTGGCTTTGGTGGCCTTGAGCAATTGGGTGGCATTTCAGAGCACAAAAGGGAAGATGGTGCCAGTCAGGAAAGGGCGCCTCAGGCTTCCCCGCTGGAGAGCCTCTCCTGCTTGTCTATTTTCGGCATTTCGGCCTTGGTCTTGGTTGCTGCTGTCTTCACCCTGGCTTCCTGGGCTCTGTGGGATGACGTTCCGCCTGCCGGGGGACTGAGCTGCTAAATTGGCTGGAGAGGGGAGGGTGGAGTCTGTGGAAAGGCAGGGTCGGCCAGGCCTCCCTGCTGGGTGACAGCCACAGAATTCAGCCAGCTACCACTCCTGGCACCTGAGGCCTGTGGCCTCCCTCCCTGCCTTGGCAGCTGCTCTGAGAAATATGCAGGGGCTGCTGCCCTGTGGTTAGGTGCCCGCAACAAAGGCCCAGGTCCCTTGGGACTCCTTTGTCTTTAGCCATCCACATCTGTGGGGGGAGGATCAAAGCCTTCCCCCCTCCCCCCCAGCCATTGGAGAGCTAGGATTTTGGCAGGAGGCAGCCGACCAGAGAGAGGGGAGGGGGTATGAACTAAAGACAATTGAGGACTGCAGCCTTTGTCTCTCGCTGATCAGGGCCTCAGCATCTGGGGACCACTACCCCCATCCCACCCCACCCCACCGTACCTCACCCCATGTTTCTGGTTCTAAAAGTCACAGGTTTTGAAATTCTCGGTCCAGGAACAGTGTTGTACCTTCCAGTATGCCCAGCGGCTCATCGTTGTTGGTTTTAAATCTGTGCGCCTGTATCTGGAAGCCCCACCCAGCTCAGTCCTGCAGCAGATCCGTTTATCTGTTTACTGGCCCACATTCGGGGCTTTTCCTGGGTAAGACCTTGGGAGCCAGGACGCTAGCAGGAACCCTCCAGCCCGGCCTGAAGATGTTGCTGGCTACATCCGATAGGACCAGGGCCAGCACCCGAGGCTCCTAAAGGACAGTGCTGGCTGGGCCTTGGAGCTGCTTTGTGGCATAGGGGGGCAGAGTTTACAGGCATGGGGAGAGCCGCCTTCCTGAGGCATGGGGACACGGCTCGCCCAGGTCTCTGGTGTTCAAAGGCTTTCAGATTCTAGTTGAAGATGACTTTCCAGCGTCTGGGATTAAGTAAATTGAGAGAGGCACCCAATCGCCGGCTCTCCGTCCTTGCAGACTACTACTACATATTTTAAAACCTCACAGAATGGCTGCTCCGGAGTGTTTTGAAGGCATATGTTGGCTACAGATTGTGACAGCAGGCTGGGACAGAGAGGGGGGAGGGAGGGAAAAGGGGGGGAGGCAGCCACAGCTGACCAGAATTCTGTCATTCTGTCACAGATCTGGGAAGATCGCCCCCCAACCCCCCCACCCCGGGAGTGACTGTTGGACCGAGGCAGGTTTAAGTGGTCGGTGCAGAACAGGGTGGGTTCAAAGCTCTATAGTTCATGATCTGGGCAACCTCAGGAGGGTTACTTACCATCTCTGGGCCTTATCTGTAACTGGAATACTCATGGGCTTACAAATAATCCTGTAAAATGATACTGGAGAGCACTCCCTGCAGTGGTTAAGCTCAAGGGCAGTTATCTCATCCTCAGAGTGTTCCGTGGGGATGTGGGAGGTCAAGTTAGGTGAAAAGAAAGGACATGAGGCTGTCCCCATGACGCCTGTGGCCCCGGGGAGACAAGGTAGGCATACAGGCTCAAATTCTACTGTTAGGTTATGGTTTAGCGCTTCTGCCCATTGCCGGCAGCAAATGGTTTAGTCCCCAGCCTGCTTTCTGCCCCTGGGCAGGGAGACCACGTGCTCAGCCTGTAGCATTGACATTGAAGTTAAAATGTGCCACAAGAATACCAATCATCCGGCCCACAAGCTCCAGGCCACCCCATGAGGTCTAACCCAAGCCTGGTCCCATGGTCCCATGCTGGAGCATTATCAGCCAGCCCTGCTGCCCAGCCAGAGCCTTAGTGGTGTGTGTGTGTGTGTGTGTGTGTGTGTGTGTGTGTGTGTAGACCAGGCTGGCCTTGAACTCACAGAGAGCTCCCAGTCACTCAGAGCCATGCTTCTCCCCCTCTGCAGAACCTTCAGCCTCTTGGATTCTGTTGGGTGCAGTTTTCCTCTCTCCCTCTCTGGAGGATCCTGACACACAGCATTTGTTTCTCACCATCCTTCCCAGCCTCGTGCCCCCCCACCCCTGCTATCTTGTAGCCCCTCTGGCAATTTGATATAGACAGCACTCATTCCAGAAGGCCTGGAATACCTCTCCTGGGCAGGCTGTGGCCCCATTCCCCCACTTCTCCCTCCCATGATACCATGTGCAAAGCCGTTGCTTTGGCTGTTGAGTTGCCTGTGTCCCTGACTAACTCCCCTCCCCGCCCAGTGTTGTGTCGGTGTCTATTAGGATCCATATAAGACACCCTGGTAAGTAATAGCAACCCCTCAAATGTTGGCTTGCACCATTTAGAAGCTTGCTTTCTTTATTTCTTACAAGTCTACAGTCCAGGGCTGACATGGTGTCTCTGTTTCATGTAGTCCTCTGAGAACTAGTCTCCTGTGTAATGAATGACTTCTATGACAAGGGTCCTTCATAGACCAACATGGCTACTGTGAGTCTAGCCATTTCATCTACCTTCTAACACCTGGGGTGGGGGGGAGGAATCCCAGATGTTTTTATCTGTCATTGTCCTTTACCCCATGTTGCTCAGAATTTAATAATACAGCTGTGCATAGCTGCAAGGGAAGCCAGTAAATATAGTTCTGGTTCTGTGTGGTCCTGTCCCTGACTGAGAAGTTCATGACCAGAGAAGACAGTGGAAAGAGGCTGTACTGAGCTCGGGCCCCTGTAATCTCATCGGTTAAAGCTGGTCACCCAGAAATGCCCAGTGCTGAGTGGCTGCCTTCTAGACATCTGTCCCTCTGTCCCTTCAGATGTCTATGCTTCCTACCATGCCACCTGGTGCTGTTCTTCATACAGAACACAGCGGTCCTTGCAAAGAGGGGAGCCCAGACCTTGGGGACACACTCTGTGGGCTTCCATGACAGCCAGATGCTGTGCTCCAAGCCTTCCTGACTACCCACCTGCTTGAGCTGCTCTGAACTCCTAGAATCTCTGGGTTTTGGGGTGTTTTGTTTTGTTTTGTTTTGTTTTTGAGACAGGGCCTCATTATATAGCTCTGGGTAACCTGGAACTCACTATGCTGATTGTCATGGTCTGTATATGCTTGGCACAGGGAGCGGCACTATTTGAACATGTGGCCTTGTTGGAATAGGTGTGTCACTGTGGGTGTGGGCTATAAAACCCTTATCCTAGCTGCATGGATGTCAGTATTCTCCTAGCAGCCTTCAGATGAAGAGGTAGAACTCTCAACTCCTCCTGCACCATGCCTGCCTGGATGCTGCCATGTTCCTGCCTTGATGATAAATGACTGAACCTCTGAACCTGTAAGCCAGGCCAAATTAAATGTTGTCCTTAAAAGAGTTGCCTCGGTCATGGTGTCTGTCCACAGCAGTAAAACCCTAAGGCACTGACCAGGTAGGACTTGAACTTACAGAGATCCTCCCGCCTCTGTTTCCCAAGTGCTGGGATCAAATATGTACACCACCACACCTGGCATTCGATGCCTCTGCCTGGCAAATAAGGAAATCCAGGCTCAGGTGGGTCACACAGCTTCTTCGAGACAGTTCTGTGACTGTCACCTGGGCAGGATGGCTCCAGAGCCCGTACAGTGCCTCTGTGCACCCCAGGTTCTTACGGGGGCATGGCTGAGCCGTGTTCTACTTCCTTAACTGGTTCCAGGCTTTGCTGGCCTCTCTGTAACCACCCCCTGCTGTGGCCATGCATGGGGGGATGGGCAGAGCACTGTTGGGGTCAGGTGGCTCAGGGAGGATCTGTGGGGTGGTTGCAGGCATAATTGTGGGGGAAGGTCTTGCTGGCTTGGATGCTGTGTTCTCTCTGTCCTGAGTCCCCAGCTGGGCCCCTGCTCCCTAACCATGCCAGGGACTGCCCGCTGGGCCTCCCTTGCACCTCTTCTAGGAGAATCCCGGGATTTCAGATCCCTGCAGGCATTGGGGCCTGAAGATGCCCTGTAGCCCTTCTGTTTCTTCCTTCTATTCCTCCTTAGCTCTGAGGAGAGAGGAGGAGAGACATTAGTCCCACAAAGGAGACTTTGGCCCATACCTGGGCTATTTGCCCTACTGTAGAGGGAACACCACAGGCCCTCGCTTTTCATACTGCAGTGGGCAGCGGAGGACAGGACCCAGGTCTCCTCACCATCCTGGGAACCAGGCACTGATGTAGTGGGGGTGGGCCCAGTATTCACGTGAGCCTGAGTTTCCAACAGGGCCCCCTCTGCAGGAGTGGATAAGGCAAGTCAGGCCAGTGCTGACAGCCCCCAAGTCAGCTCGAATTCAGCAAATGTATTTGGACTTATTAAATATTTAATTTATTTACCCAGCATATGTGACCATACCATGACATTAGCGTGGAGTCCAGGGGACAGCTTTCAGAAACCATTTCTCTCCTCCCACTACATGGGGACCAGTGCTTGAATCTGGGATGTCAGGCTTGACAGCACGCACCTTTGTCCCTGAGTCAAAATCCAGTGGCACAAATTAAGCAAGTTTAAACACACCTTTACAGTATGTAGAGGCTCCAACAAAGCCCATTGTAGTGACTCTTCCTAGTTGTCAACTTGACTATATCCGGAATGACCTACACTCCAGAACTGGAAGGTTCACCTGTGATCCTGGTCTGGAGGTTAGGAGATACAAGTTTCTGACTTGGATCTTGGCATGGAGATCTGGAGGCATGGTGGCTATGGATCCCAGAAGATTAAGACAGGGAGATCTCCGAGTTCAAGGTCATCTGGGACCAGGCACATATCTTTAATCTGGGCCACACCTGCTGGAGACCTACGGAAGAACAATGGAAGAAGGAAGATTCACTCTCTTCTTTGCCTGCTTGTAGGGCTGAGCAACTGCTAGACCCTTGGACTTCCATCCACAGCTGCTGCTGACCATTGTTGGGGAGTTGGACTACAGACTGTAAGTCATCAACAAACTCCCTTACTACATAGAGACTGCCCATACATTCTGTGACTCTAGAGAACCTGACTAATCCATTCATCTATCAAAGTTTACAGAGTGGGAGGGACCTGGTGGGAGGGGGACCCTCCCTTTACTCCTGTTATGTGTGTGTGTGTGTGTGTGTATGTGTGTGTGTGTGTGTGTGGTGTGTGGTATATGTGTGGTGTGTGTGTGCATGTGTATGTATATGTGTGGTATGTTTGTATGTCTGTGATGTATGTGTATGCATTTACTCATCTGTGTATGTGTGGTATGTGTGTATATGTGGTATGTGTGTATGTATGTACATATGAATTTGTTCATGTGTGTAGGTATGATGTGTGTATTAGTGGTATGTGTGGTATGTGTATGTGTGGTGTGTGTGTGTATGTATGTATGTGTGGTGTGTATATGTGTGTGTGTGGTGTTTATGTATGTGTATGTGTGTGCATATGTGATGTGTGTATATATATGTGTGATGTGTATGTATGTGTGGTGTGTGTATGTGTGGTATGTGTATATGTGGTGTGTGTGTATATGTGTGTGATATGTGTGCAGTGTGTGTGTGTGTGTGTGCACGATGTGTGTTTTGTGACAGATGGAAGGTTGGGGGTCAGACCAGAACTGTCCTGCCACCTGGGAACTGTGGAGGAGGCTGTGTGCCACATGTGTCAGCAGTAGGTCTTGCAGGCTGCTGGTGGCCAGGAGTTACAGTCAAGAGCCCTCCCCTCCACCCCCTTCCAGCTGTGACTTTGTCCCCAGCCTGGAAGGCTTGTTGCTAGCCCAGCTCCCTGGTGAGTGCTGGGTCCGTGAGCAACTGAGAGATATGTTTATTTCCTTTTAATATTGTTCAGGGTTCAATTTACCCAGTGGCACGCTAGTAAATAAATAAGAAAACCAAACCTTTGACAGGCGGAAATATGGAGTTTCCCTTCTATATTCCCGTGTAATATCACAAAGCTTTTGTGACTCACGAGGGTCTGCGGTGTTTGCTAACAGAAAGAAAAAGAAGGGAAAGGGGGAAAGAAACCCATCTCCTGTCATATATATTTACAGCAAGTGAAGACGATTCCAAAGAACTGGGCCTCTGGGCCCCACCCGGGCAGACACCTGCTTGCCAAGGTCTGTGGCTGTGTCTGGGCCCAGGGAAGTGTAACCTGCATAATCATGTCCCAGTCGAGGGCCCATGTCCTACTGCCCAGAACCCATTACCCAGCAAATCTCCTGACACTAATCCTCCAGGCACGGTGATCTGGGCTGGTGGGGGGTGGGCAGTAATTGCACAAAGCTCGTTCTGATGCTCCGGTTCAGAACGCAGCAGCCGTTAAGAAAGAGAAACGAGGGGGAGGCTGTAGCCAGCTAATGAAGCAGGGGATGGCGGGGCCAAGGAGGTGAGGGTGACAAGTGTATATGCTGCCACTGTGTGCTTAGACGACTCCACAGGGACCCTATGCTATGCCTGCTGAAGACATCACAGTGAGATCTGAGTTATCAGTAACCCCACACGGCTTCGGTCCTGGCTCGACATGATTACTAACTCACACGTTTACTGAGCACCTGACTTGAGTTAGATACTGAATAAAGTGGCATACCCTGTCCCCCTAGCAGCTGGATACCCATCTGATAGAGGAGGGGTTCAGGGTCAAAGAGAATCTGGTCTGGAGGGATGGTCAGGAAGACCAGAGCCTGGAGAAGTTATTTACCCATTCTTAGCTTTGTTGTGATATATTTCTTTTTTCTTTTTTCTTTTTTTTCTTTTTTTGTTTTTGTTTTTTTGGACTTGGTTTTTTTTCAAGACAGGGTTTCTCTGTATCACCCTGGCTGTTGTGGAACTCACTCTGTAGACCAGGCTGGCCTCAAACTCAGAAATCCGCCTGCCTCTGCTTCCCAGAGTGCTGGGATTATAGGCGTGCGCCACCACCGCCTGGTTTTGTGATATATTTCTATACCTCTGCGGTTTTGAGGTAGAGTCTCACTATATATAGTCAGTCTCGTCTGGCTTGGAAGTTGAATAGAAGAGATCCACCTGCCTCAGCCTCCTGACTCCTATGATTATAGAAGTGTGCCACTATTCTGTGTGTGTGTGTGTGTGTGTGTGTGTGTGTGTGTAAAATCAAGTAACCCAGGCTGGCTTTGAACTCCCTATGTACCAGAGGGTCACCTTGAATTCCTGACCCTCCTGCCTCTACCTTCCTAGTGCTCAGATTTCAGGCAGGCACCACCACACCCAGCTCCAACTGGTGGACTTTTTAAAAATATATCTATTTATTTATTTAGGATTTGGTTTTTTCAAGACAGGGTTTCTCTGTGTAGCCCTGGCTGTCCTGGAACTCACTCTGTAGACCAGGCTGGCCTCAAACTCAGAAATCCACCTGCCTCTGCCTCCCAGAGTGCTGAGATTACAGGCGTGCACCACCACCGCCCGGCACAACTGGTGGACTTTTAAAACTGAATTTTGAAGTTCATGTTCTGACTGATGTTGGAGGTCATCTAGACTTGCATCTGTGCCCTTAGCCATGACAGCTGCCCAGCTAGGCTCCTCGAGGTGCAGCCCCGCCTCTGAGAGACCAATGAGCAAGGTGATAAAAAAAACCGAATAATGTAGGTTTTCAGGGGAAAACTTATCAAATATGGTTCACAGGGGACAGGTAAAGTGTGCGGAGGAACAGGGAATAAGAGAGAAAAGGGAACTTAGGGCTCAGGATGGTGGGGGAGTGGGGCAAGCACAGGCAGAGAAATCAGGGTGGGCAGATGTCTAGCCATGTGACCCTGACTGCATTGGGCCTGTGGCATCAGGGCTGGCGATCCCATGCCCCTCCCCCCCCAGGCTGAGGCACAGTTTTGGGGAAGGGACAAATTGGTGAGAGTCATAGACTCACTCTGCAAGCTGGCAGGTAACACTAAGGACAACGAGGGGGCCTCTCAGCATTTTAGCTGTGGGTGGAGTTTGAAGATGCCTCTCCCAGGTGAGGAGAAGGGATGGAAGGAGAGAATGGACTTCCTTAATTTGTTCACTGACACACACACACACACACACACATACACACACACACACACACACACACACACACAGTCCCTGTTCTCCAGCCACAACCATCAAGTTTCAATGCATGCACACAGAGGGCACTTAGGAAGTGACAGTAAGAAACCAGGGGCCACTGCCCAGCCCACCGCTTTCCCATCTGTGAGATATGAATGTATGCATATGTATATGTATATGATGTATATGTATATGATGTATATGTATATGTATATGTATATGTATATACAACTAAAAGCAGAACAAGCTTGTCCGCAGACACTTCTGTAGATCCATCACAGAGCAGGAGCTTGGTGCAGATTTTGCAAACAGCTTGAGATTACTGAATTAATTAGAATAAAATTAATCAAAACACCCACCACAAAGGAATCTGAGCATGTGGAGTGTGACTCGGGGGAGGGAGGAGGCACAGCAGAGAGAGGGACACTGCAAACTGCAGCTGGCTTCCAGCCCAGAGTCCACTCAGCTGGGACAGGCCGAGAGTCGAGGGGTGAAGTCTACTGTCTGCACGCCTGTCCGCACTTCTGCATGTCTCCAGAAGAGAACACTGTCCCTCCATCTGCCTAGTACATTTTGTTTGAGCCGAAGCAGGTGGTGGTGGCTGTGAGTGGAGGGTTGTGAGTGGGCGGGGCTCAGATAGCAGCTCTAATCTCTGGATTCTGGTTTCCCAGGATGAATGGCTTCAGCCAGACCCTTTGTAAATCATATACAATGGATACCTTAGATCCAGAGCTAGACTGTCTGTGTTCAAGGCTTGGTTCTGCCACTTAGCAGCTGGGGGTATATGAAGAACTAAGTAGATACATTGTTTCTCTGAGCATGGCAGGATGCTAAGAACTAAGTAGATACATTGTTTCTCTGAGCATGGCAGGATTGAAGAACTAAGTAGATACATTGTTTCTCTGAGCATGGCAGGATGCTAAGAACTAAGTAGATACATTGTTTCTCTGAGCATGGCAGGATTGAAGAACTAAGTAGATACATTGTTTCTCTGAGCCTAAATGGGGGCAATAAGAGCGCTATTGCTTATTCATCCTTATGGAACCACATCCAGGGAGGTAAGAGGTTATGCGTTTTTTCTTCAGCTTGCTCAGACAGGTTTTAATCCATCATTCATCTCTCCATCACTCCATCCATCCATCCATTATCATACCCTATCCATCCACCTATCCATTCATCATCTATCAATTTACTCACCCATCCATCTACACACCCATCCATGCAGCTATCCATCCTCCTGGTTCCTTGATCTATCTCATCCCATCCTTCCATCCACTAACTCATCTACCTATCCATCATCCATCTATCCATCCATCATCTGTCCGTCTGTCTGTCCATCCATCTGTCCATCCATCCATCTACCCATCTGTCCATCAATCCACCTCTTCGTCCATCTATCTGTCCGTGTCTGTTCATCTATCCATCCGTCCATCCCATCCACTCACCTTCTCACCCACACCCACCTATCTATTCATCCATCTATCTATTATTCCTTCTTTCATCCTATTATCCACCCATCTATCCAAATGTCTGACACTGGCATAGAACTTGGGGGTACACAGATATGACCTTGCTCCTGCATAACTGGGGGTGTAATACCAGGGGGCAGTGAAAGCCTCACAGGGAGCTTCGAGCTGCCTGCAGTACTTGGGGTCTCCAGAGCCCTAGAAAGTCACCGCGGGCAAGGAACAGCCTGGGTAAAGTGTTGTGAACATACTTAAGTCTAAAATACACAAGTGGTCGGTCAGGCAGACTGTGCTTCTCCTAAGAACCTATAAGAGACTCTGTAGCTCCTGGGAGTCAACACTGCAATAGACAAAGAGCTCTCTGCTGGGGTGTTAGCCTTCTCCTCAAATCCGCCCCACTTAACCCTGGCCCTCCAACTCCTGCCATCTAGCTAGAGGCTTGGAGCTTGGCTCCTTCATGGCAGAATTACATTATCAAAGAACTTAGCTGATCATAAGTAATGTACAAAGAGCCCTTTTCTCCTCCTCTTCCTCCTCCTTCTACTCCTCCTCCTCCACCAACACAAATTGGTGGTGCAGCGATTTCCAGCTCCAACAATCCCTTACAAAAACCACACAATCTAGTTTTTCTATTTTATTATTATTATTATTATTATTATTATTATTATTATTATTATTCATTATTCATTATTGAGCCTAGATTGGGCAGAACTGGCACTCTTTAACGTATCCCCCAGTTATGAGCTCCTTCACTACTTGTATCTTCTCTCTCTTCTCGTACCTCTCTCCTTACCTGCCCACCACTCTTTATTGACCAGTGAATGGGGAGAAGGTTCACATGAGATCACCCGAGACATGTGATTGACTGCTTGACCTGGGGCCACCACTCTCAAGGAAGTAGAATTAACATCGGAATTCAAACGGTATCAGGACAACCCACAATGCACTGGTGGGTCTGGTTCCCTTTGTTTCACATGTGTGCAACAGGTGGCTGCTGGCCAAGCTCAGCCTCTGGTCCAGCCAGGGTCATCAGGCCCATGTTAAGTTCTGCATTGGCCTAGAATAGCTCTCTCTCTCTCTCTCTCTCTCTCTCTCTCTCTCTCTCTCTCTCTCTCTCTCTGCTGGTCCCTTCTCTAGGACTCCTTCTGATCTTTCCTAATAACACAGTAAAATGGTTCTGCAGTTCCTCAGTAGGAGGTAGAATGGGAAGGATTCGTTGTGGTATGAGAGGTAGGATAGCTGAATATCCACCTTCCTCCCTCTAGCAAGTACAGGGCAGATAGAACCATGGCCCTCACCACCACCTTCCCATCCTCTCTGTTCATGCCCCAGGACAGGAAATTTCTCCTTGGAAAGGTTTTAAAAATACATGTGTGTATGTATGTGTGTGTATGTGTGTGTATGTGTGTGTGTGTGTGTGTGTGACATACACGTGGAGATCAGAGGACAACTTGAAAGAGTCAGTTCTCTCCTTCCACCATGCAGGTCCCAGGGATTGAACTCAGATCCTCAGGTTTGGCAGCAAGCAACTTTACCCACTGAGCCCTCTCACCAGCCTCAGAAAATATTCTTTAAAAAACCTTCTACAGGGCTGGAGAGATGGCTCAGAGGTTAAGAGCACTGACTGCTCTTCCAGAGGTCCTGAGTTCAATTCCCAGCAACCACATGGTGGCTCACAACCATTTGTAATGGGATCTGATGCTTTCTTGGGCTGGAGAGATGGCTCAGTGGGTAAGAGCACCGACTGCTCTTCCAAAGGTCATGAGTTCAAATCCCAGCAACCACATGGTGGCTCACAACCACCCGAAAAGAGATCTGAGGCCCTCTTCCCGTGTCTGAAAACAGCTACAGTGTACTTACATATAATAAAAAAAAAAAAAAAAAAAAAAAAAAAAAAAAAAACCTTCTACAGTCCTTCCTGGTTCTGACTTTCTGCTAATCTCTGACCCCACAATCGTGGGCCTAATACAGTGAGAGGACGTTGCTTCATCCTCAGAGGAGTTTGGGGCACACACAAGGCAAAGCAGAAGTCACAGGAAGTAGGGGTAACCTGGGCTCTGCAGACACACTGAGGAATCACACACTTGGCTGGGTGATGCCGGGAATACTGGTTGACTTCCCAGAATGCCAATGGTCAGCTTATCTGTGAACAGATGTGTTGGTGTGTTAGTGTGGCAGGTAGATCAGAATGAACGTAAGGCATGTAGTTCCCACCTGACACGAGATAAAATGCTCAGTGGAACGGTTTTCTGGGCAAAATCAAACCTCCGGTTCTCATAGATTAAGCACAATATTTCTACCCTTCTTGGGGGTGTGTGTATGAGACCAACTAGCTATATTCCTTCCTACATGAAACTGGGTTGGCCTCACAATGACCTACAAGTGCGTATAAATTAATCGCCATCTTTCAGAGTCACAACTGTGTATACTCCGTGCCTCAGCAATTCTAACCACAGACACATAGTTTGGAAATGTATCTTCCTGTAGCTACATTTCTA